>NW_027122034.1:0-123414 GCF_030686945.1 Centruroides vittatus
AGCCGAGTATATGAAATAACAAGACCCTGAGAGTCGCTCGGCTTTGATAGAATTAAAAAAAGGAGGTTTATTAATTTCAGCGAACATAAATAATTTACAAAGAAACGATTACACACACTTACTAATTACTAATACAAATACATTTGGGACTGCGCGTAACAATGTCATCAATTAGTCCCCGCGTGCCGACAAGACAAAGAACTTATTCTAACTTATATCTAGCTTAACTAAGTACAGGGCCCTAGAGAAAGATAAGGTGGAAGAGAATTAAACAGAGATGATAAGACTGAAAATTGGTTCGAAGGGGTGACTGGCGGTAATAAATAAGAAAAAAAAAACCTCGGATCCGTTCCTTAATAACTTTCTTTGTTTCTGTTCGTCCCGTTTTTCTCTCTCTCCGAAAAATCTTCCTTCCTCTCGCTCCTGTCCTCCTATCTCCTCTGACGTAACCCCTCGACCCCTCGGTGTCACACCCTTTTTGTTTTTATTACCGTCCAGGCCACATGTGTCGACTAACTACCGCGTGGTTAAGTAAATAGAAAACGGAAGTAAAATTGTTACTACAGGAAGATAGTATAAGGAAAGTAAAGAAAAGAAAATAAATAAGGTTTAATAAAGCCACATACGTCCCCACCAAAAGACATATTAACAATTAACAGAAACATTAATATGGAGATACACAACCATTAATGGATGATGAACTACAGTTCATCTTCCAAAGTGAAGCCGGCGATAGTCCACTTTCTGCCCCCGTAAGTTATACGGGTGGGAGATATTACCCCTCTGTTCCAGCATGGTCTCATTACCCGAATCCTTGCGGTCTCCTTGATGCTGCTGGTTATGTTGATTATACCTATTGTAGCTCGCCCGTTGCGCAGTGGGTAGGTGAGGGATGTCTTCTTCCTCTTCAATCTCCTCGATCTCTCCGGATTGTGATCCTTCGTGTCCAATTGGGATGTTACGCTTCCGTCTAGGCTCACGGAAGTTTGAGAAGCACGGTTTTAGTCTGTCTATGTGTACAACAAGTTTTTCCTTTTTATTACAATTTTCGATTTCCGCGTTAACAGGCCCCAGGAGGCGAGAGACACGGAAAGGACCTAAATATTTTGGAGAAAACTTGCCTTGCTTCTTCCCTTTCCTTAACATCCAAACTTTCTGCCCTACCTCAAAGCTCCTCACCTTCCTCCCTGTGTTGATGCGGTTACGGTTAAGTTTGTTACGGTTGCGACTTAATTCGTATGCCGATTCACGGATGCATCGTAGCTTATCCATAAGGAAATCACGATACTCCCGAATACCCGGGTAGTCATTTGTCTGTTCAACAGGGAACGCATGAGGGAATTTAGGATCAAATCCGTAAAGAAGAAATGAAGGTGACTCACTAGTAGAGGAGTGTGTAGCATTATTATAAGCGAACACAGCAGTCTGTAAGAAGGTATCCCAATTGTTGTTGCTGCCGCCTGATATTCTGGCCAAAAGGTTACTGATGGATTTGTTCACACGTTCACAAACTGAGTTCGAACAAGGGCGATATGATGTCGTAACATTGTGCTTGACGGTAAGGATGTTGCACATTTCATTAAAGATGGAGGACGTAAAATTCGTGCCCCGGTCAGAGATGATGATCTCGGGACTGCCATATCTGCAGACTATCCTTTCGAAAAACACATTGGCTACAGAGGCCGCAGATTGGTCCCTTAAAGGGACGGCTTCTGTGTATCGAGTAAACATGTCAATTATGGTGAGAATATAACGATTACCCTTATGTGTTTGATTTAAAGGGCCAATTATGTCGATTGACACCTTTTGAAACGGATAATTAGCGACTTCCGTTTCTTGAAAGGGGGCTCTTCCTTGATGTAAGTTATGTTGTTGGCAAACTTTGCAGAACTTCACGAATCTATCGACGAGTTTTTTCATCTTCTTGAAGTAGTAGTAACGGTTGATCAGGTCACACGTTTTTTCTTTGCCGTAGTGTCCGGCTAATGGTGATTCATGGAATGCTTTAATTACGTCATTAATTGCTGTTTCCCCTACACAAACACGCCTCCATTGACGTATTCCAAACCGTCCCGGTCGTACGTGGACTAATACATCACCATCTACTTGATACTCAGGAAGTATGCCACTACTCGGGTAATCATTGTAAGAGGGTGGGAATTTAATTAAATGATTTCTCATTGGACCAAAAATTCTGTCCCCAATCTGGGACTTCTTTACCTTTTTCCACAACTCTTCACTGATGCAATTAATGACATCGCTGTTTGAGGGGGCTTCTTCTCTACTACCATGTGGTCGAGACAATAAATCAGCCACTGGGTTACTCTTCCCTTGAACATGCGTAATGACCAAATCAAAATTAGATAATTCTACGGCCCATCTCATGAGGCGGTTATTGTGATTTTTCATATTTTTCACAAAGGTTAAAGGTTTGTGGTCGGAAAGCACAGTGACCTTCTGACCAAGAATAAGATGTTTAAAGTGGCGGAGGGCTAAGATTATTGAGTAGCATTCCTTCTCGATAGTGGAATATTTTAGTTCGGGCCCACGGAACTTCCTACTAAAGTAGCCAATGGGAATGAGTTTCCCTTCGCTTTCCTGTTCTAAGACCGCACCAGCCCAGGTATCTGAAGCGTCCGAGTGCATGAAAAAAGGTATTTTAAAGTCGGGATGAGATAGCACAGGGGGTTTAGATAATAGTTCTTTAAATTTTTCGAAGCTTGATTGGCACTGGTCGTCCCATAAGAACTTTACATATTTTTTAGTCAGATATGTAAGAGGAAGAGCAATCTCGGCAAAGTTTGGGATAAAGTTGCGGAAGAATCCCACCATTCCGAGGAAACTCCTGACGTCTTTCACATTACGCGGGGGTTGGACTTCTTTAATCGCATCCACGTTGCAGGGATCAGGTCGTATCCCCTTACTATCGATGATGTGTCCCAGATACCGCACTTCTTTCACCATGAATTTCGATTTTTTTGGGTGCAATTTCAAGTTGGCTTTGTCTAATATAGAGATTACCTCCCTTAGGAGTTTCACGTGATCTTCAAAGGATTGGGAGAACAACACAATATCGTCTTGAAAGACGAAACAATTGATATCTATGAATCTCCCCAACAGCCTAGACATGGCGTATTGAAAATACCTCCCGCTATTCTTTCCACCTTGCGGGAGGCGGCACATCTGGAATTTTCCCCAAGGAGTAGAGAAAGCAAAGAAATGACGTGTTGATTCATGTATGGGTATCTGGAAATATCCAGACTTTAGGTCGATTACCGAGAAGAATTTGCTTCCCTGAAACTTCGTTAAGATCTCATCCACACGGGCTAGAGGGAACTCCTGGGACTGGGTTACTTCGTTAATTCTTCGTAGATCGAGAGTAACCCTTAACTCGCCGGACTCCTTCGGGACAATGTGAAGGGGGGAATTCCATTCAGAAGTACTCTCCTCGCAAATCCCCGCCTTCAGATATGAAACTATCATTTTCTTTAGTTCACTCAAATAACATTGCGGTATTCTATATTGTTTTGTATTAATTATTTGGTTACTTTTAATGATAGGTGTATGAAGAAATTCCTTAGTACCGGTCAAATCTTCTATTTTCCGTGCGAAACATCCGGGGTGTTCATTAAAGATACGCTCCACTTCCTTTTTTTCGTAGTCTTTCAAATGGGATAAATTAACCTCCATCGTATTATCGGATTCCTCCCTTCTGAATCCACAACACTGATAAAAGTCATCAATTTCGGTTCTATTCCAAGATGTTACATTCTCACCTGTTTCAATTAATACTTCCGGGAACCTGTTTAACACATCCATACCCAATACTCCTTCGTATTCGACTTCGGATGGCAAGTGCATGCAAGTCATTTGAACATTTTGAGTTCTCCCTCCTCTTTCGATCTTGATATTAGACTCCCATTCGCATTCGATAACCTCCCCACCGATTCCTCGTAGTCGTTTCCAACTCCTGTGAAGTGCACCGTTCGGTCCCCTACTCCATATCTCGCTCTGAGCGATCTTCAGGCTTAGCACGGACCTTTCCGCACCCGTATCGACCAGAAACTTGATACTGGTACCATAAGCATCACCAAGAATGAGGGGAAGGCCCTTTTTAGAGAAGAACACATTAGGGGCCAGGGTTAGCTCGATGCATGGGACGTGATACTGGCTATCATCACGCCCCGTAATTAGTTTAAATCATTTATATTCCGTTGAGGGCACTGGCGGGCCAGGTGGCGAGGATTCCCACAAATGTAACACCTTTTTAGGACAGATCGGTTCGGGCTATCCTTATTTTTATCTAGATTTCCACCCAGTCTTTCGACCAAACCATTAACAGTACTACATAACGACCCCACCATTTTTTCCAACCTTTCAAGTCTATCGTCTTCCTTTGTTTTCACAATATTCATCACACCATTCGGATCCTCATTAGCGGTTGGGTTCTTTATTTCAATGGTGTGTACAAATTTATTTTCTCTACTAACGTTACACTCGAGTTCGACCCGTTCTTCCCTCTCCGCTTCCTTAATTGCCTGATCTAAGGTCTGGGGTTCTCTCCTTAATACGTATCCCTTTAGCTGGGGCCTTAGGCCCTTTATAAATCTCTCTCTAATAATGTCATCCCTCAAGGCACCAATTTTTTCGTTATTGGAAGCGGCCTTCGACAACAGTGTATTCATGCGGATGACATAGTCACATACCGTCTCATCATGGTTCTGCTTAATACTTAAGAGTTGGTCGAGTGCATTCTTTTCCTTAAGTTCTCGCTTTTCGTAACATTGAATTAATTTTTGCCTAATTCCCTCAAAAGTACAAGGATCTTGGTCAGCCAAGCTGAAGAACGTCGATAATGGCCCCCCTTTTAACCGAGCTTGTAAGACAGCCAATTTCACTTCACTGTTCCACCCAGCCAGGCGAGATATATTATCTATGGTCTTGAAGAATTGGCGGACATTAACCAAATCACTGCCACTATTAGAAAAAATGGGAACCATTCCTAGAAACCCTGTGACTACAGGAGGGATCCCCTCACCCTCGCCTCCTGAGGATGTAGCAAGATTGTTCTGGTTACAATCATCCATAATTAATGATATAAAAATAATACAATTGATTACAAATTGTAGGGCCTTAAATCTACAGGCACGATAATACAATGCTACGTTCTATACAATAAAAACCGTATCCCGTTACTAACAGAATCCTGTCGCGGACGCCATTGTTAGCCGAGTATATGAAATAACAAGACCCTGAGAGTCGCTCGGCTTTGATAGAATTAAAAAAAGAGGTTTATTAATTTCAGCGAACATAAATAATTTACAAAGAAACGATTACACACACTTACTAATTACTAATACAAATACATTTGGGACTGCGCGTAACAATGTCATCAATTAGTCCCCGCGTGCCGACAAGACAAAGAACTTATTCTAACTTATATCTAGCTTAACTAAGTACAGGGCCCTAGAGAAAGATAAGGTGGAAGAGAATTAAACAGAGATGATAAGACTGAAAATTGGTTCGAAGGGGTGACTGGCGGTAATAAATAAGAAAAAAAAAACCTCGGATCCGTTCCTTAATAACTTTCTTTGTTTCTGTTCGTCCCGTTTTTCTCTCTCTCCGAAAAATCTTCCTTCCTCTCGCTCCTGTCCTCCTATCTCCTCTGACGTAACCCCTCGACCCCTCGGTGTCACACCCTTTTTGTTTTTATTACCGTCCAGGCCACATGTGTCGACTAACTACCGCGTGGTTAAGTAAATAGAAAACGGAAGTAAAATTGTTACTACAGGAAGATAGTATAAGGAAAGTAAAGAAAAGAAAATAAATAAGGTTTAATAAAGCCACATCAGGAATATGGAGAGAAATCTCTTAACACCTGTGCTATTTCACTATCACCTTAAAGAGTGAGATCCATAGGTTCAGCAGGTCAACAATGGGATGGTTACAGGGGTTGTTCATTGCAATAAATGGGATTTCCCAAATGAAAAAATCTATCAATGAGTTGCATAACTTTCCCTGCTATTGTGAGATCTTATTTAGAAAATAACTTTTATATTTTTAATTACAATATAACTTAATAAAATTGTGAAGTTTCATCTGTTATGAGATTTTGTTATAAAAATTTTCTGTAGTTTTAATTATTATTGAATGGCAAAATGCTTAATTTTAAGGTTAGTAATCAGTTTCATAAAAAATTGTAAATATTAATAAAGTATAACATCTTCATTAAGTCTGATCCCATTTGAGATATGACACATGACCCCCTCCATCTCCCCACCCATTGATCTTTCACCACCAAAATTTAATAGCATCAATGCCCTTTATACACAAGCTAATGTGCCAAATTTCATTTCTTTCTCTTCATCTAATCCTGAGATATTAAGCAAAATAGATACCAACACACACACACATCCATGGAATTTTTTTGCCTTTTTTGACTGTTTGGGTTCAGGAAGTCTCAAAACATGGAGATTTGCAAAAAACTTGGTCAAATTTGACATGATTCCAATACTTTCCCTTGTTATGTAGTATACATAACAGCCAGGAAAGTAAAATGTTATATTCTGTACATAAGCATAGAAAAAGAAAATCTGACCACACAAGTTCACTGCTATGCTCCAAAGCTCTCCTAGACAGTTGTTATTTATTTGCTATATTTGATATCATATATTATCCTGATTCTTCATTATCCTAGTTGAAAGCATCCTAGAAGTTGCTCCAATGTATGAAAAATTATGGTTAGACAAGCAAATACTGATAGAGTTGTTTTCTTGTTAATTCATTAGTATATTCATTCAAAAATGGTTGGAGGAACACAACAATAAATTCCACACACTTCCTTTGCCCCCAAACTCACCAAACTGCAATCGTATTGAACATGTTTGAGATATGCTGGAACATGTGGTGAGGTTGTCACTCACTTCTCTGTGAAATGTGCACCAACTGGTAAAACTGCTTGGACATGCATGAGTCCATTTTCGCATCTGGAGAGTCCATTTCTTGGTATTTGCAAGCCGTGATCATCTAGAAAGGTGGACCAATTTGTTATTAAGCAGATATTCTAATATAGTAATCATTCAGTGTATAAATCTTCTCTGTTTATGAAAAAAGTATAGCAAAGAATACTATACAGTACAGTAATATAACAACAGAAATGGTATACATAAGCAGGCACATACAGTAGGCATATGAATTTATTTAATAAATATGAATAATATATGGAATACGTAGTTTATCTGTGTATTAATAAACATAATGTAATTTTATTTCTTTTGATAATTTAGTTCTCATGTTTTAAGTCAAAGAAAGAGTATGAGATGATTTAATTAGATAACTGATATTTGTTTTAAACAATAAAATTTTTTTTCTATGATTGCATGCATAAGAAATTGATATAAAAATGACTTAGAAGTTAAATAATTTTACTATGAAACTTTATTCAGTTTTGTGTAATATCAGTTGATTTAATTAATAAAATATATTTAATAGGAAGAAACTAATAATTGTGCTAAATTATTTATTACTATTAAATATGTTTGAAATGTTATTCTTATTACAAAAATGTAATTTTTTAATGAGAAGCTAAATATATAAAAATAAAAATTCATAAAAAAGTAAAAATTCCAAGAAATATTTTTAATAATATGTTCTAGATAAGAAATAAGTTTTTAGGCAATACTTTTGGCGTAAAAGACTACAATACATAGTTTTTACATATATATTAATGCTGCATTAATGTATAAAAATATAATTATAAAATACTGAACATTTCCAATACTTTTGATAAGTTAATGGTTAAGAAATAGTTTTATCTAGAATTGATTTTGCAAATATAAATTATCTTATATCAGAGTATAAAAGTATGTCAGTAAGTGGAAATTTTCAAAAAATAAATAAATGATTTTGAGTGATTACATCATAATCACATGATTTTATTCTTTATCGTAATTCGACATGATTTATATCATAACAATATGAACTCATTACACCAAAATTAATTATTCATTAGCCACGATTATTGATGTATTGTGTTTTATTCAAATGCGAGATGTTCGACTTTTGCTATTTTCTATTTTGTGAAATGATTGTTTTCGGCATTATCTTTTAAATATCTTAAATACATCTACAAAATCTGAATGTCTATCATCAATTGTAACTTCATCTACATATAATCACTTGTTATAATACATTAATAAAAGACGATTGTGATCAGTAGTCAATCCAGAATTTAGAAGTCAATGCGGTCAGTCTAATTTTTAGAGGGGGGTGCAGAAAAAAAGAAACAGTATGCCTTACAGAATATTTTACTACCTGATATACCAAGCTTTATTTGGGAAAAATCTTCAAAGGGGAAGTGCAATATACCTGTGCCCTGCATTCTGTGCATCCTAAATCTTTCTCTGGCTGTATTATTATAATATTTGCATCTTATCATAGCATGAATTGAAAGTAATGTATGAAATTTCAATCAGTATTAGATCTGAATCAGAAATTAAATCAAAAATATTTTTAGAGATTTATAATTTTCTTTTAATTTTTTAAAATTCATTCAAATGAAAACATTTTTGATACGCTCACCACTTAACTAGAACAAAATAAAATATAAACTTATGATAATTATAATGTTTTTGAAATTAGTTTAAATAATAAATTAATTCCTTGTTTTTTAATTTAATTAAATTTAAATTTTGATAATGTATAACATTATCAAATTACAGATATATTAAAGAAGTTTAGCTTGTAACTTCCTTGTTTTTAATAAAAGAATTAATTAGAAAGTTTTCACTTTGATCTCATTGGAAATAATATAATACAATAAATGCATAATCTTGACGATAATAATGTAGAGTACATTAATAAATTACACTAACAAAGGGAATTAAGTAAGACAATTAGGAAAAGAATTAAGGAAAAAAAAGATTATTAATTAATTTAATGTATTAATTATTATTAATTATGTGCATATCTTTTTGTTTTTCAATAGTTTTGTTTTTAATGGAATCAAAAGAATATTATGTTAAAAGTTTAAATTGTGTCAAGTAATATATAAAAATAAAATAACAGTTTAAATTATTTTAAAAACTTTTTCAACTTTGTTAAAATAATTAATAAATAAAAGTATTTAGTTTGGAAATGCCTTTGAGGAAATAATTATGAAAATATTTTCAAAAATTGATATTTCTTTATGAATGTGTATCAGCCGTATCATCAATATTTATTTATTTTATTATTTGTTTCAGCTCAAAAATATATCATAATGATATGATAGAACATTAGTTGATTTTCAATCATTATCATAATTGTTTTATTTGTAAATCAAAATTCAAATTTTTAATTATTATTGTTACAGAAATAAAAATATACTAATAAAAGCAATTGATCAATTTTATTTAAAAAGTTGAATAGATTTGAATAGATCAAATGTATAATTTAAGAACACTTAACTCATTTTTTAATGGGTTAAGTGTTCTTAAATTATACATTTGATTATATGAAATTCAATTTATAATTTTTAATAAAATATAACAAATTATATCACACCATGTTTTAGAGTAATTCATTATTGAATGCTAACAAATCAGTAATAATAGCGAGGTTCAGGCTGAAGTTTTAAACGCAAAAACGTGTACGTCAGACGTTTGGCGCTGCTTTCCTGTAAGTCTAGAAGTTTGACAATGGTATTTGGAAAGTCAGTGGAATCATGCTCGACATTCCAAACGCCATTGTCAAACTTCTAGGCTTACGGGAAAGCGGCGCCGAACGTCCGACGTACGCGTTTTCACGTTTGAAACTTCGGCCTCAACCTCGCTAGTAATAACTAAATTATTACTAGTTTGTTTTATTTTTTGTTACAAATTACAGTTTTGGTACATTTCAAAAATATATTATTGCAATTTATTGTTAATGTACCTTCTTTTGTAATTCTTGTTTTTTTTTTTTTTTTTTTAAATTATTAATTCAGTTCCTTATGATTAGCATTTTAAGCTTGAAGAAGCTTCTATTTAATTTATAATGGATGATTATTTAGACTTTTTCTGATATAGAATACAAAAATAATTAAGTAAATAAAATATCTAAATATCTTACACTTCTAACAATATGATATGAATACATTTATGTATTTCTGTAACAATTCTAATCTAAAAAGTAATTACATAGCTACTTGGAATAATTCTGATCATTATAATATACAATTCAAAATATAATTGAATATGATATATATAACAATTGTTAGTAATAGTTATAGATTTTAGGTATTTACATTTAAATACCTATAAATGTATATTATCCTGCATTAACAAGATAAAAATGCATAAATGGAATATTTAAATAATTTTAAAGATAAATCAGAATTATAAGATTCATTTTGTTGCTCTAAGAAAATTAAAACAACTACAATTTAATATAACTATATCTTTTGATCACAGATAAATTTTTTAAATTAACATTTTACCAATAAATTGTATTCATTCTTCCAATTAAAGAGAGATAACAACTATTACCAACATTTTTTATTATAACGTCATCAACAAGCACTTTCAACATTTTATAAATGTCATCTTCACGTGAAGAAAATAATGTAATTTTGAAACATTAGGATAAATTTTTTTAAATGCAACGTTAAAGTTGTGTTTTACATCAAAGATACAGTTATTTTTGAATTTAGTTGTGTGAATTTCATATAATAATAAACATTTATTATAATGATTTGTGTATAATGCATTTAAGTATTTACTTGTATTTGTTATATACTCTATTTCATATAAATGTTTATATTATGTAGTTACAATTTCTAAGTATTCATTTTTTATTATGAAATTCTGAATTATAAATACAATAAATAATTTGGATTCCAAAATTTTATTTTTTCAATGTTTATATAAACACATTATTTAATTAACATTTTATAAAATTATTTTTATTTCTTTTTAACAAATATATTTGAATACAGATTTTTATAAAAATTAATGTTTTATTCATAATTCCAAATTCTGTAACCATGAAATTTAAAAAAAATTCATTATAATTTAACACAAAAAGATAAAAATAAGAAATTCAAATAATTTTTTTTAACATTTAAATAAATCATATTTAGAGTTAAATATCATACAAATTTTAATAATTGTTTAAAAATAATTTTTAAAGTTACGTAACGTGTAAAAATACTGAATTTATCCTATTATTTATTTTAGTCAAATTTTCTTATTAACTATTATAATGTTTTTATTACATTATGATAAATTAATTGGTTAATGTTAGCTTAGGTAGCCAAGATGGCAGCTCGTCTCTAATTCCAGCAAGGAAACAGTGGGACGCACGTTCTAACCTAACCCAACCTATTCTAATAAATAATTATCATAATTATTAGCAACCAAATTATTAGAATAGGTTAGGTTAGGTTAGAACGTGCGTCCCACTGTTTCCTTGCTGGAATCGGAGACGAGCCGCCATCTTGACTACCTAAGGTAACATTAACCAATTAATTTATTAGTTGTATTAAACAATATTTTTTGAAAGAAAATTTTATCATGTATTAAATTTTATTTAATTTTTATATATGAATATGATGGTGTAATTTTTAAAAATTTTGGAATTAACCATACTAAAACTCAATATAAATAAACATAATTTGGTTATTAATCTGCAAACAGCTACCTGAAACTTGACTTTTATTTATAGCTTCTTTAATTATTGATATACAATTTAAAAAAAAAATATTATAAAAAAAATTATCATTTAACAATTTACTGTTTTTTTAAGTTCTAAGTTAATTAACTTTGCACATTTTTAAGTTTTTCTTTTATTTTTCTTCATTTTGGTTATAATTTTACCCAAACACAAGCATTGTATTATGTTTCTTTTAATTTTATTTTTTTCTGGTTTAGGGAGACAAAGGTGACAAAGGTGATAAGGTAAGCAGATTGTGATGCTTGAAGACTATGAATAACATAATCCATATATGACAAAAACTTTTATAACCTTCTATATAGGACAATTTCTTTTTTTTGTTTGTTCATAGGGTGATACTGGTTTTGATCTGTTTACAACAACCAAGGTAATTAAACATTTAATATTTATATTTTATTACTTTGATATTTTAATAGAATCAAATTGAAATATCTAAATTTAGAAATAAAATAAAAATTTTTCATTATTGTAAGTTAATTAAAAATGACATATTTCTTAATTTACTGATTATTAAATTTTATTTATCAAACAATGTATGAGTAACTAAACAAAATTCATTATTATTAAATTCTAAATCACATTTCCATTCTGTACCCTTCATCACACCATAAATTTTAATTACAGTTTCTTTAATTAATAATTAAAAATAATGATCTAAAGTAAACTTTACAAAATAATTCACTGTAATCATAATCATCAAACATATCAAAATTAAATAAATTAATAAAATAAAAAGTAATAATTAATTTTTGTTATAATGTTGAAACATAATTAATATTTAATTTCTTTATTGGGGAGTTTTAATAAATCTGTTCTTTTTATTTCTTTATGTATAATACAAAGTAACATAGATTTTCTTTAAAACATAAGATATTATCATCAGACCCAAATAAAAAAAAAATGTATATATAGTTTAATACTTTTCTTTAATTTCAAAATTTAATTTATTTCAATTATCAGTACTTTAGCATTGGTACCTGACACGATAAAACTTATTACACTATACAAATTTATTTTTCATCAGTTCAATTCCGATTACATAAAACCAGATTTATCGATATTTAATTTTCACATAATGTTAAAAAAATATTCAGTATTTCTAGTCTTTAATTGAATCAAAACTAATTTACAGGGTTTAAAGCGCTCAATCACTAGACTCCATGGGGGAACATTAGGCTATGCTGAAGTCATCGCTATTAAGGTCAGTTTAATAACTGAATTAGTCAAAATTCATCCTACCCCTCTAACATTAACCCCTCCAGATTAACAAATTGCCATAAATATTATGGAATTGCATGATAATTTTTGGTTTTTCACTTAAAATTGGGTTTATTTATGATTACATTCTTTTTTTCACCTCCATTTTTATTTTTTTCACTAAGTTTCATCACAGGATAATTTTTACAAAATTTTTGGGTACAGTTTAAAAATAACATGTGTTTTTTTTTAATTTTTAAAATTTTTTAATTAACACAATTTAATAATTTTCATTTTTGTTTTAATTTTTAATATTGCATGTTATGTTTTTAATGTTGCATGTTCATTTTCTGTTCATTTCCACCATTTTGTTTTTTTCTTTTCTTTTTTTTTGTATTGTAACTCACTTATAGGGCCTTGCAAGTTTGGGTGTCACATTATCTCCTGATGACATCTTAGTAGTAAAAGTAAGTTTGACAATTAATTAATCATTAAGTATAAAATAAATTTGATTTATTTTAAAGTTTTAACTGAAAATTACTTATATATTCAAATTGGGTTAATGTTACCTTAGGTAGCCAAGATGGCGGCTCGTCTCTGATTCCAGCAAGGAAACAGTGGGACGCACGTTTTAACCTAACCTAACCTATTCTAATAAATTACCATAATTATTAGCAACCAAATTATTAGAATAGGTTAGGTTAGGTTAGAACGTGCGTCCCACTATTTTCTTGCTGGAATCAGAGACGAGTCGCCATCTTGGCTACCTAAGGTAACATTAACCTTAAATTGATTAATATGGTGATTCATTCTGCAGATACTTAGTTTTGTTTCCAAATTTTAAAATTTATAGAATAATAATTTCTTTGAAAGAAAACTTGTTTATTATTAATTAACAGTATAAGATTTTATCATATGATTTTTAAAGGGACAAACTTTCAAAAAAAACTATTGATTAGGTATTTAATTATTGAATTATTTGTTCCAACTTACAAATGAATCATTATATTAAATAAAATGCATACTATATAAGAATATTAATTGTTTTAATAATTCATGTATCAAAATTTTTAAAGATTCCAATAAAACTAACAATTGATTTTATTTAAAATTTTATTCTTATTTTCTAATATATAAGTAAATTTTACAATATATAAAATATAAATTGTTTAGAGGAAAAAATTACAACTGAATTAGAAATTATTAATTTTTAATTTTGTACTAAAAATGCTATTTGTTAAAATAGTAAAATATTAGTAACATTTTTTTTTTATAAATATGTATTAAAATTTAATAATTCATTTTCATTAAATAGGTTTATGTGTTATATTATTTATTAACAGCAATATGTATAATAATATTAATACACTGAATTCCCTATTATCCATGTTAATTAGAGCATGGGTGTGCACAAAAAACTGAAAAACACAGATAATCTAAAATAGCTCTCTACTATAAGAAAACTATTCAGAAGTTTTAATACAACTCAACTCCATCCCATACAAGTATGCATCCCAAGTTTTGTAAGCCGAAATGTATATTTATTTATTCAATAAACATAAAATTTAGATTTCTTCTGTTTTCGAAAATATTATGTGGAAATTTAAATTTTGCATTCTTACATTTTTTCCAAATTACTGTAATCATCCAACCATCAGCCAAATTAATTGGGCAATATTTGGTTGATAGTTGGATGATCATTAATACATTGGGTTCTTGAGATGTTTATACAAATTACTATATTTTAATTTTAGGACTAGTAGGATATCTTTTCAAATTGCTGTTTATATCATATAAACGAAAATTTTTTTTTCATGTTATTCCATCAATAAATTTCTAAAGTTTTGTTTATAAATTGAGATCAACTCTCATGGACATGTTTAGACTGTTTCTTGGAAAGTCACCTGAGCTTGAAAGCCTACTGCTTCTATACTGATGATGCATATACAACTTCCCATTTATTATGCTGTCCATAGACAAGATAGACAAAATATTTTGATGATGCACAGATAATTGGGAGTTCGGTGTACAGTATATGAAAAACATTAATAATTAATATAAAATAATTATTCAATTTTAATTATTATTTTAATAAATAAAATAAAATAAAGAAATATAATTAAAATATGATGAATGAGATATAACGTCGATGGCTAAATTTTCTCTTATAACTTTCGGTTTATATAAAATTTTGTAAGGATATTATATACCATTTAGAACTATAGATTTTGAACAGGAGTCTTCAGAGTTGTTAATATTGACCTTGGGTTGCTAAGTCATTTGTGGGGGCAAAAATTAGTCAGAGATCGGTTGGAGTCAACTGAAAATGGTTCATTAAAAATTATTAATCCAATAGGTTATGTACATGACAGTGCTGGATGTTATAAATTTGGACACTAGGTAGCCTTTTTTATGAAAAAGCTGTGTGGATTAATACTGGCTGGATTAATATGTGGATTTATTTATTTATTATTATTATGTTGGATATGGTGGGGTTATACTCGGTTGACACTGGTTGTTGTGTACTATGCCAGACCAGAGTCAAGGCATTTATTATTATTATTAACTGTATTATCAAAACAGAAGAGAGGTTAATAAAAAATTGAGAAATCCTTGACAGTCAAAAAAGTTGGGGGACCCCTAATTTAGAATATGATCTTAAAGTTAAGATAAATATATAATTGTTACAATATAACAATTTTTAACTTTTAAATTACAAAATTGTCATAAAGTATTTATTCAACTGAAAAAAGTTCTGTTAGAAACTGTTATAAAAGTCACAGATCTAAAACATAACTTACTACACTTATATTTTTTTATATTTATGATACAGGTTTATGATTGTCTACTCTGAAAGTTGCTCCCAGCTAACAAGCACCTTTACTTTATATTACCAGTAATTGGTATTCACTTCTGTATTATTACCAAGAAGCTTGTCATATTTATTTCTAAATGAAGTGTGTATTCTAATGATAGTGATAAGCTTATTGGATGTTCTGTAAAAGCAATCAATAATTAATGATGAAATAAAAGTAGCTATTATTTTGTTAGCAACTTTCTAGTAGACATTTACATTATGAATATTAAGTTACGCAGAAGCAACATATTAAGCAGAGAAATAATTTTGTTAACAACTGCATCTTAACAGTGTTAATACATCAATACAGTTATTAACAAAATTGTTTTTTTATTTTTACTAAGAAGAATATATTAAGAAGAAATAATTTTCGGATTAATAAGTATGTATTATTAAATTGATAATTGAAGTGCTGAAATTTTAATTAAAGGTATCCTGTTCATAGGTGACAAACAGCTAAGTAATGTTGCTACTATCTTGTTTAAATATTAATACTCACAGTTTAATTTTGAATTAAGAAAATATAAGTTAATCATAAAATTTGACACCATATTTTTGAATTTATATTAGGCATATTTAATAATTGTAAATTGTAATAGTTAAAATTAATCTCCTAATTATTATGTTTAGCTTTTATACATTTGATTCAAATGAAAAATAATGATTCAAAAATGTTTTTAATAAAGATTTGATTAAATCATCCATCAATATTGCATATGCATATATACAGTACAGTAATATCCTGAGTTACATAACATGCAACTTATGTGAATTTGCAGTTACATAAAATGTAAATCTCAAAAATTGGAAAAAATCTGAATAGAGTAACATGTAATTTTACAAAGAATTATTCTATTTCAAACATTCATTCATTCATTCTCTCTTTCTCTTTCTTTGTTTTGCACTGTATCAATATATTACTTTATTGCTTTGCTAATCCTTTACTTTTCGGTCTAATTGTAAGCACGTACGCGAGCATACTGGGCACTCTTTCTGGTAAACAATTCTTTTATACAAAAAATAATAAATAATATATGTACATTACACATATAATAATAAATACAGTATTGAGTCATTAATTATGTAGTTACACTTAAGCAATTTACAAATTCGAGTTACGTAAAGGTCTATGGTCCACATTACTTACATAACTCGGGGTATTACTGTATAAGCAACTTTATAAAAGTTTTTATATTATATTATATTCTGATGAACTGGCAGTATAGTATAGTATATTTCTTCTATTTTGTCATATAGCAAGTTTAAATTTTGTTAAATGAATATTTGTCAAATTTAATGGCGATTTAATATTTTGTTTCAAACAAAAATCTTGATAAGACACTGTTTTATTGTTTAATAAAAATAATTTCTAGTGATCAGATTAATTATAAATCATTTTTAAAATTCTTTTATTGTTGTAATTTAAATTTATAATTACAATAAAACAGTATTACCAATAGAAATGTAAAATTATGTAAAAATTTTATGCGTAAATATATTTATATAGTTTAATAAATTTTAAAGTGTTACTTGTAGAAGTTTATCTGTAGTAATATTTTTGTAAAAACGTTAATAAGATTAAATTATTAAAATTATGTAGTAATAATTCAAAATTGAAAGAAATTTAATTTAAAATTTATTATGTTTTAACTTGCAGATAATGTCTTGATTAGATGCAAAAGTACTTTTTTAATTTAAATTTAATTAAACTTTTAAAATGTTTTTTTATTAAATATTTTTTTATAACTTTGATATTAATAGAGTAGAATATTTTAATTGCATCAATAATTTTATTATGGGTTATTAAATTAATCAAAAATTAAACACATGTTGCAAAAACTTACTGATAATTTTTAATTTAAAAAAAAATGTTTGAATTTCCTCTTTATCAAAATTTAATCACATCATTAATATAAGTGATGATAATTTATTAATTATATGTTTTTACTTAAGTTCTTAAAGAAATTTAATTATATATTTGATGCGTTTTTAATGATACATAAATTATTATGCTACATTACTTAACAACTTAATAACAGCTTTGTAATTACAGGTTTGTTTAGTTCATATCAAGTCTGCTTGATTAAAATTATAAAATATTAGGTGTCGTTATTAAATAATGTATTTAATATTTTCAGTATTTTTTTATTTATGCCTTTAATGATTTTAATAATTCAAGGGCGAACCAGGAGAGAGGGGACCTCCTGGACCAGCTGGACCGCCAGGTCCAACTGGATTACCAGGATTTGATGGAAGAGTAGGTTTACCTGGAGAACCAGTAAGTTATATATCAGTTCAGAAATAAATACTTTAAAAAATTTAATAGTTGAAATAATTTTATTATTATATAATTAGGGGCCACCTGGTGAAACAGGACCTCCAGGTCCACAAGGTCCAGTGGTAAATATATACATATATTATTTATTTAGCTTATATTTTTAATTTAATAAACTGAAATTGAATAGATATATAATTATTATAGTCTATGAAAATAATTGTCTAACCTTATTTCTATTGGATAGTGATTTTTTTTACTATTACACAATTTTATAGGGACCGACAGGAAAAGATGGTTTACCAGGACCAAAGGTAATGTTAAGTTATATATATTATTTATGATAGACAAAACATTATTAAGTGTGTTTATTAGCTACACATACTTCAATTTAACAAAGAAAATTAGTATTCTAACGAGGATTTTTGCATTCATAAAATTCACAATCACCGATATTTTCTTAAAGAAATAAAGAGTATCTATATTTATGTAAAATTTTATTAGAATTAAGATATTTCAACCATTTATTATTATTTAATTTTATAATTTTTATTTAAAAGTATAACATTAATAAGTAAAATTATTATTTTTTCTTATTTTTTTATTTTAATTTTAAATACATATAATCTCATTATTAATCTTATAAAATTTAAATTATGTGGTTTCTATAATTATAGATTAATGTATCTATTTTATGTTCAATCAAATACAAGTCTTGTAAATAAAGAGAGAAATATTTATGCTATAAAAAAATTGCTTTTATGATAAGTTCAAAATAAAAACTAAAACATAATCGTTATATTTAAATTGTATTGTTACAATTGTGTTGTGGATTGATATATATAAAGTTTTGATTAAAAAAAATTATTCATTTACATAATTAACAGAAGAGAGCTGAAAATGCCTGAAGCATTGTATAATTTACATTAGACATCTGATGATAGAATTACATTTAGAAAGTTTATATACCTGTAATTTATTATTTGGATTATTGCTAAATTTAATTTAATGATAATAATGAGGTATAGACTGATTCTGTTTGATTACAGTCTGTTTGTTTTGATAAATCTTATTAAAACTTTATGATGATTAATTAATTAATAGATTTTTCTATATTTTCAAGATTTAAAAATATTTAAAATTCTAATTTTTTTGTTTTTTAATTTTTGATTTCTTATTAGTATTGTTCAGTTTAAATTTAAATCTTATTAAACTAAATTCTTAATAGGATATGATTTAAACAAATAATCGACACACACTGGAGAAATATACATTAGGATATGATTTCAATGTGATCTTTCATATTGCGTGTATTGTATATACAGGGTTTTTCAAAAATAACATGCCGTAGGCAATTATCTCAAGGATCATCAGGAGATTGTAGGCAAAATATCAGGGGCAAGTGTATAGTATACTGGTTACATGATGTATTATTTCAGGTCTGCAATACTGTCAAACAGAAATTAATTGCACAAGAATTCATATGCATGATTGAATTGTTTTCAACTAATGACTAATGTAGTGCAGTTGTATAGTTCTGTAACTCACAACTAGGTATATTGTGAGGATTATACTTGTTTTATTTAATGCATGAAACGTTACCAATTTTTTTATTGTTGTGTTTAATTTTATTTAAATAAAACTAAAAATAACAATAAAAAACTGGTAATTTGTTGTGATCTTACTATCTGCATATTGAGTATTAAAAAAAAACAAATCAATCTTTATAGTATACATGCTTCTGATATTTTGCCTACATCTCTTATGCATGTTGCTTTTGAAAAATCCTGTATAGTAAGATGTTTTATGTACATATTGTATATATAATATATATTTAAATATAAAATTTCTAAAATGTTTGAAAACTTTTGTATTTTTGTTATCTTTTAAGTTAATATAAATCTTTTTAATAATTTATCACATTTTTGTTATTTATGTTACTTCTCAAAATAGGGAGGGCTTCTCTTAAATCAATAAAGATTTTAAAAAATACAAAATGCTGAAAAAGCAGATATCTTGAAAATACTTTATTATGTTATACTGTTATTCAGTTTATTTATTAAATTTTTTATATTTGTTAAATTTCTGTTTTATGTAATTTAATGAAATTCAGTATATTTCATTATTACATCTATGTTATACATATTACATAAATATATTTATTTTATCAGTATACTGTGTTTGCTTTATAAATTAGCAAAAATAACGATATTTTTTTTTAATATTCAGTAGAGCATCGATTATCCGACTTAATTGGGGACTGGACCCCAATTAAGTCGAATAACTGAAAAGTCGGATAACCGAAAAGTATGAAAAAATACATTATTAGTATAATGTATTAGGCCTGGTTTAAATACTAGCCTCTCTTTCATGGTCGAGCCAGTGCTGCCAGCTAAAACATGCAAAAATTTAACAAAAATAATATTAAAGTAACCAAGACACAACTAAATATTGTAGCGCCACATCACTAGCGGACATTTGAATTTGCCGACTAGAACGCGGTCGGTTAGCCGATAAGTCGGTTAATCGGGGGTCGGATAATCGATGCTCTACTGTATATTTTATTTTAATGAATAATTTGATAAACTATAACACTGTACACTTATAAAATTAAGCATAAAAAATTTTCATATAGAAGAAATATAAAATATTATAAAAGTTTCATTTTTAAAAATTTTTTCCTTACCTAATTTATCAAAATTAAAATGTAAAATTGTACTGTTTTAACTAATAAAAAGTAATTTAATAAAACAAGATTTTGAATTATGTCTTACAGTAATTAATTTGTTACTTATACTATAATTATGTTCTCACCTGTTACATTGAAACATATTTTCTGTAAAATATTTTTTTTGCTATAAAAGAAATTCAATTTAGAACTATATTGCAAACAGAAATATAATTTATAATCAAAATATTATATCAGAAATGAACAGAAATTACTTTATAATAATAATGCATCTAATTAATTTTGAGATTTATGAACAATGTAATTATCTTCACTGAGGCTAGACCTCCACTTGCGATTTCTAGTTACAGTGACCAATAAATTGCTGCCGCAGAAAATCTACAAGGTGCACACACTGCAATAGATAAATCATTGAATTAGAACAGTTTTCTAATGGATGTCATTGAAACTACTTGTGTGATTGCTCTTCTGCTTCAGGAGAGAAGTAAATAGCTGAAGCATCATTATTGGGTATATCCAAAACAACTCAAAGATTATTGAAAGGGCAGTTTTACAAGTTATTTGGAGATTTATGTGAGCATCCTGGAAAGTTTTTTCTAGTATTACTGAATGACAAAAAGTAGTTTTGATGAATTGTTAGGAATAATTGGTCCATCAATAACATATAATGACCAGAACAAGACTAGAGACTTCTTCAAAACTGCGATTAGACTATCGCAAGTGGGTGCATATCTATGTGATTCATTGAGTAGAGTGATAGTCGCATTGCAGTGCAAATAGGACCAGTTGCAATTTTTAATTGCTGCGATTGTTTTGTCACAAGTGTATGCATTTGTATTGGAAACAATGAGTTTTATTTTTGCGACTGAAAAATCGCACTACTAGAAATCAAAAGTAGAATCCTAGCCTAATACCAAAAAATATATTTTATAATAATATAAACTAAGAATTTAAAATTATATAAATTATTCAAAATACAAAATTGATTTTGATGTATATATGATAAACTATGTAATTTGTTGTTTTAATCATATTATTTTTGAATTAATCTGTTTTAATGAAACTTATGTACGTTTCTACCACCCCAAGGCAAAATGCTCTTTCTCCAAAAAAAATTTAAAATCAAGTTGTGCACTTGTTATTATACCTAGCATGAAAAATGTTCTGTATTAATTGCAAAACATTTTTCATACTAGATATTGGACAGTATTGATAAATGATACTAATTATATCAAGTGTATAACTTAATTTAGAATTTTTTTTAGAGATAGTCTTTTGTTTTGGAATGATAGATTTTTATTTAATATTATTTTTGTAAACATTTTACAGTTGATTTTAAACATTTTAAAAATCTTATTTATAAATCCCAGATAGTCATTTATGTATTCATGTATAAAATATATATAGTCATATGCTGAAATTGCCATTTCAAAGAATGCTAGTCATTTATTGAAGTGCTAGGACATACTATAGTAAACATTTGTTTCAGAATCTGCCTAGTTTTTCTGATCATTTCTTGAAATGCTAACCTGATTTTTGTGTGGGGATTCGTGATGAGGTGTAATGGTTTCCGCAAACAGACCGAGACAAAATAATAATCGAAACATGTTACTTTTAACAAAGGTATGATTTTATTTCTCGCCAGAAAGAACAGAAACAGGTTTTTTATGGATCCCAACTTTACAAAGTAAATCCTTTTATAGGCATTCTGTCTTTAAGTTTAACGGAGGGACACATTCAGAACGGAACCCGACAAATTATATGCGTGCAGGCCTTAAAACTAAAACTTATCCTACTTATAACTAAAGAGAAAGAACAAGGGTAGATATGTAGAGATAAAAATAGAAGAAGAATGAAATACTTTGGTGGGACACCGCTCTTGAACACTTCTTGATTTTGTAGACTTCCCGTCTTTTGGGTGAATCTCTCGCTCTCCTGTCGTATCCTTTTCTTTTCTTCCGCTGCTAACTTATGCTTTCCGTTCGAGATCACTTCTTTTTTCACACCTTCTCTCTCTGCTGTCCAGTCCAAAAGTGATTCTCTTTCTCCCTTCGAGGCCCTTGGGGTCTTACTCTTCTATTGTTCTATTCGTTGTCTATTTCTTCGAAACGGTAATCCCACCCAAAGGGTAAAAAGGAGTGATGGGGAAAGTGTTAGAGGATAGATAAGACTAAGAAACAAAAGAATTGCTAAAACTAACTTATATTACATAAAAAAAATATAAAATACACGAATAATATGGCCGATGGCCACATCTGCAGATGTCGAAACAAGTGTATATTTCAGCATCTATCTACTGAAACTAGGTATTTCGTGTAATGTCTAATGGCTTTGTTAGCACTTGGTGTAAAACAAGACAACTGAATATTTCCACACTTATGAATTCTGACAACCTATGACAAATTCCTGGGGTTATTCACCTGGATTCAATCTTGTGTCCCCAGAGCAGTAAGATGATACCTTAATTGCCTCAGCCATCCATCCATCACTTTTCTGTAGAGTATATAGATTGAATGTCAACTAAATTTGTGTAATCTCTTTACAGCAAAGCACAATACTGCTAATGTTAAAAAAAATTATGCTGCATTGTTGCCAACATTACTTTTTATTACTTGCTTAAGGATTTATTATTTTATTTTGTGTTTTCAGCAGAAATATGCAGTTTGATTTTTCAGTACTGTATTTATCACAGATGGAATTCAATTTCTTTTTTTATATTATAAAACATCATTATCTAGTAACACACCCAGAAAAATTTTTGGGAAAGATCCATATTTTGAAACGTTGTTAATTATCTTTTGAGTTTAACCAAGGTGTGCGAATGACTATTGATGATAAAATAATTGTTAAAAATGGAAAATAAAAAAGGAGATAAATTTAGAAAATGCTCGAAAGATTGCAACGGGCTCAATGAAGGTGGATTGGCCTATTTAATTTAAGGGGTTATCGAGGAATGATTGCCATGTGGTGGAGAGCGAGTCTGCGTCTCTGCTGTTAATACAGTTCTCTTTGAGGGATTTCGTAGAGATTTCTATTGTTTCAATTGTTCTAAGCTTGTTATGCTTGATTATAACAAGCTTAGAACAATTGAAACAATAGAAATCTTTACAAATTGATGACAATATTTAGATTAAATCTTTCAATTTGGTTCTTTTTTATTCTGTATTTCTACATGTCATCAATATATCTCTACTTGACAATAACATACTGTTGTTAGTGTTCAAAAAGGAAATTTAAAAATTTGTTAATATTAATTAATTACCCTTTAAATTTTATAATATCAATCAATCAAAATTTATTAATCGTATAAGGCCTTCGCCTGTTACAAGGACGTGATTAACTTATACGGGATAAATAACCTCCCACATTATGAAATTTTCCTATATATAATAAACGTTCGTTATCTAATATGTAGTACATTAGTTAGTAATTAACACTACAATGATTATTCATAAGTTGCTTTGTAAAATTATATAATTTAAAGATAGTATTGATATTTGCTGTGTCAAGAAACTTGTACATCTCCGTTTCATTAGAGCAGTCAAATAGTCGACCGATGTCTGATTGTTGAATGTTACAAGTTTTGCTGCAGTTTTCACAGAGAATATGAAATTTAGATAATGTCTTACTACAACTTGGGCATTTGGTATGAGAATAGTCCAAGAATTTATTGTTTAAATTTATCCAGTTTTTATTTAGTCTTAGCTGTATAAAAAATTTTTTAACATTAAATGAGAGATTTGTCAACATATAGCTATTATTTGATGGGTAATTTAAAATTATTTTATACCAGCTTGTGTTATTACGTTTCTGTATGTCGTCAATATCTTGGACAATAGAGTTTTCCATCACTCGTTGTATTAATAGTTTATTATGCTGTTCACTGATGTATGGCGGATCCATAAATAGACTCATGGAAAATCCGTATGTGTTAAATATCCTCGAGAGACTAACTATCCAATTTCGTTTTAAATCTGTGGTCTTGGATTTTTGATATAACACATTCAGTAATTTTGTAGTTAGGTCATCAGCGTTTTTAATTTTTTGAAGAAATTTTATGTACCTTTTTAATAATATAGTGTTTAGTTTAAATCTACTTAGTTTCATTCTTAGAGCGCAGCCTGGTATTAAATTTTATAATATTTTTTATAATAAAATGAGATCCTTCTCAGTGTGGCACAAATTATTTTCAATTTAAATTTTGTTTGTCAATCAAGAATCTCTTTTCTCAATAAAGTTTTTTTTTCAGTCTACTTTGCTAATTCTTATGTTTAAATATATTTGACATATTGCATAGATTTAAAATAAATTGAAATGCAAAAAATTTTATAAATGCAATTTTTGTTTAGATTTTTTTTAGATCTAAGTTTTATTTTGAAAACAGATATTTTTTGTATTGAGTATTTTAGCTTTGCTTCAATATTTTATAGATTTACAAAACTTTCAAAATGTAAATTAAGAATGACTGAATAATTTTATTGTAACTCTTCATAATAAACATAAAATATTGTTTTTGTAAAATGATAAAACATAGTTTGATAATTTTTATTATATAAGGTTAGATGGATATTTAAAGTCATAATTTATTAAAAGATATAGCATTTAATTTCAATATAAATTATAAATTATATAATAGTCAATATGTGTTTTAAGATTTAGTATTAAATTATAATACACTATATGACAAGAATTATGAAAATACATTATAGTAAATAAATAATTGTAAGCTTTGATACTATCATCAACTAGTTGTAACTGCCAACATTTATAACATTCATCTGCCATTGTTACAGAAAAATTTGGGTACCAAAACTTATTTAAATGAAGTTTAAATTTTATTTTATGTTAAATTTAAGGGTGATAAAGGTGAGAGAGGATTTGTAGGAGTACCAGGACTTCCAGGTATGAGAGGCGAACGTGGTCCAGCTGGTCTGAAAGGAGAGCCAGTGAGCACATTTTGTGACATTCTGTACCATTTAGAAACGATCCCATTTAAATACAGCAATGAACATAAGTTTAAATCAATTTTACTTTACCTTCTGAAAATTATAATTAATTAATTTAGGCAACAAAGATGACTTAAACACCTCTGAATATTTTACTTGTACTAAAGAATCTATAAAACTTGATTACTACTAATTCTAGGGTAGTGCTGGAAGAAATGGTACTAATGGAATCCCAGGAATTCCTGGGAAAGATGGAAGAATGGGAATGAAAGGTGTTGCAGTAAGTTTTAATTAGTTTCATCCTGTGCAGTGTTAGTAACATGTGACAGTATACTTCTTGTCATGTCTGTTGCATGGTTTTAATATGTTGTGTGTCAGTACTTGTATCATTTGATGTTTTTTATTAATGATTATATTTGTGAAATCATTTTAAATTATTCTGAAATAATGTCAGAGTGCATTTTATTTATATGTATTAAACATCTTAAATATTTAATTTGTAGAAACAAACAATTAATTTAAAATGAAGTAATTAGTTTTGTAAACATGTATAAACAAAAAACTCTACAGAAGAAAAGACATTTTAAGAAATTGCGTCATTATCTATTACAGTTTCTAATATTCTGATTTAGTGCTAATTGGTTTTTAATGCAAAATTTGTTAACTAATGGAGAAAATATTGAGAATACAAAGTAGGAGAGTAATAATAAATTTGATATATGATGTATAATTTCATTTGTATTTTGCAAAACAGTTTTTGATTTTCACTTCAAAACTAAAAAAAACTGTGTGACAAGCATAATAGAATTTTCATTATAATTTGCTTGTCATTCAGTTTTCTTTCATTTCAAAATGATAAATCGGTTAATTAAAGCATAAAAAAGCAATTCTTTTTACAGCTAATTTTGTTACAAATGAAACAAAAAATTATATTATCTCATGAAAAGAAAAAAACACTATTATTGTTCTAAAGTGTTAATAAAAATAATAATAAAAGATAGATATTTAGTAGAAAGAAAAAATTTTGATATATTAAAATGACGTATAATTAAATTCATTTAAGCTTTGTAAGAAATAATAATGGTTTATAAAATAATAATAACTAGAAAATGCATTTGTGTTTCATAAAAAGAAAATAATTCAGTGATGAATTACTTTACAAGTTCTCTTCAATTTAAATTTAATAAATAACAATGAAATTTCATCATTAACAGAAACAAAAAATAGCGTATATATAAATAATGACTGTTTATTTTAGAAACGTACAGAATTGTTTACAGGATCGTGGAAATGTTTTTAACCTAAAATAGCATCACTTATCATAGTTAATATAATTGAAATCATTCATGGAAGTGGTTTATATTTAAGAATAATGTAATGTGTTTTCTTTGCTTATTTTTAAGTTTCATTTCAGTTTTATTTGTTGACTCTTAGATTAAAATCTTCAATGAAATAGTCCTGTTCTAAATATTGTATGTGTGAATGTAATGCATGATTTGTAACTGTACTTAATATAATAATAATATATAATAATTAAATAATAACTTTTTCTTCAAATGAAATACTTAAAAATATATATATATATATATATGTGATATAATATTCAACTAACATTAAGCAATGAAATTATTTATTAGAAGTTTTTAACATAATATATTTACAATTGTGAGGATCTGAACGGGGGTCAACTGGGAGGTACGAATGTGGGGTAGCAATCGAGAAATTAAAGATCTTCTCAGACGTGAATAGGAGGAATTGAATGTTTTGATTGAACAATGGAAGTTTTTTTTTGTAAACTATTTAAACAATAGAAAAGACTACAGTTGAGGAAAATGTGGCTAGACAGGAGTGGTATTCAGTCGCGATGTTGACCTCTCCTGCATCCTCCATCGGGTTTTGAATTGTCACCAGGTGATGACGAGAGACCAATGGGAAAGCGACTTTTTATGAAAAAGTAATAAAACTGCACATTTCAAGGACATTCGGGTTCTTAGTTTCTGGTTGTTGGTGCTTGCCATCAGGATTTGCCACTGTGTGGACCAACATCAACCAACTAGTCAACACCCAAAACTAGCCATCACTCCTGGAGACATCATGTTTCTTCTAGATTCACCTTTCTCCTGATTCGAAACTGTGTCGCATGCCCCGGGGCTGTCCACCAAAATGTTTGTCGTCGAGGCACCGAGAGAACTTCAGACCGAATGTTGGACACTCAACCAAAAAGAAAAAATAGAACTTTTTATTCAGTCCCAGAGTTGGATTTTGTCTAAGCTTTGAAGAAAGTTGTAAGAAACTTCTATTTTTATTAAACGGTTTTAAGATGGAAAACCTGTCTTGGTGAGTCTTTCCACTCCCACATGACTGTGTCGATCGCTCGGTTATCGAGACAGCCCCCCCAGTCGGCTAACCTCACATAATATCAAAAAAATGCACTTTTATAATTTAAATATATAAAATCAAATAAATTAAATTTAAGTAAATTATTGTCATTTTTATTTAATTCAAGATTCAGTATTTATATCAGTATCAAATAATATCTAAAAGCATAAAAAACTTAAAGTAATATCTTAAAGGAGAAAATTGTTCTTCATGTTTTAAAATAATAATTTGAAAGTGGAGAATAGAGAAGCATGTTTAAAAGTCTTGGTAAGAGAAAGCTAATCCTGCAGACTGATTAACATTTTACTTAAATGTCAAATGTTGGTTATTGTCTGCAGGATTAGCTTTTTATTGATTTACCAAGGCTTTACTTCCTTGATGTACTTGTTGTAATTAACGATTCAAAAGACAAACCAAACATGTTAAAAAATAAATGAATATGTCTTATATTTGTTTTATATTTCTGTGTTATAATTTGTTTTTATTCAGAATAAAAAAAGAAATTTTATTTTTTGACTTTTCTTGTATGTTAAAAAAAGTCATATGTGTAATTACTATGACATCATTACAATGCTGGGCTGCAATTTTTAATAATCTTTTAATTTAAAAAAGTCATGTGACTTTCTGTTCAGGCTGGAAGTTTCTATATAACTGGAGTCTCCGGCCCCTTAGCTTTCCATATCTGCTATGCATTTTAGTGGTGTATTACCCCTGTATATCATACTTTTCCTGATAACAATCAAGTTATGCCAGTCATCTATGTAATTCTGTACTGGAGAATATTTTGAATTGAAATCATGTGCCTTTCAGTTTATACCGGAAGTTCATATATAGTTAACCAGAGCCTCCAGTCCCTCAGCTTTCCATATCTAGTATTGATTTTCAGCTTTCTAACTCCGTTCTCAAGATTAACGAAAGACTGACAAAGAGACAGATGACTGTGGGAATGTATTGGATGGTCATACTCTCAGGTCTTAAATGGAAAATTCCACTTATTATATATATAGTGGAGTTGGTTTCCATTTAAGACCTGAGAGTCCTGAGAAAAATAAATAAATATATTTATTTTTTTTTTCCACATATTACCTAAAAAAGAATTATTGAGTTACCAATACAGAATGAGTTGAACAGAATTGTTGTGGGTCTCAGGAAAACATTCAATCATGGTAAATCACTATAAATTTATTAATCTCACGGTAGTCCTCCTCATATCTGGAACATTTTGTGGTCATGCTTATGCAGAAGACATTATATTGAATAATGTCTATTTACTTAATCTAGATCTAATTTTCAATGTCAAACAATCCTTAAATTTTTAATTCTTGAAAAATTACTAAAAAAATTTAAATTAGAGACGTGAAGTATAAGATCTGTTATAGAAAAATAGCAGTTATATCAGATTGACTTGTATGAAAATACAAGCTATGTCTTTGTATTGCTTATATGTAAAACAAAGCATTAAGAAGTGAATTGTTCTAAGTATTTTTAAAAGTAGTAAGGTATGGATTTTGTGATGTGTAGCATTTGTGTGAGAGTTTACTGCGATAATGTTGTCCAGTCATTTGTTTTAATCATGTGGCTATTTTTAATGTGTATACAGAACATGCTAAAATTTGGGCCTGGAAGAAGTCTGTTTATATGAAGAAGTTCAGCTAGAATAAATACATTTGCAATATGATGTACTCTTTAATGAGTAATTATTCTTTAGTACGTTAGTAGGATTTTATGGTTTTAATTTAATATTCTATTTTAATAAAAAGTGCACAAATTATATTAGGTACATTTTAATTTGTGAAAAATTTCTTTAATTAGAATACCATATTGTTTTAATGGAAATCTAATTGTTGCCTTAACATTTTGGTGATAGGCAATTACATTTAATAACTTAAACAAAATATTTCCATAAGTGAATGTATAATGTTAACACTAGATTAAATGTTTATTTAAAATAATTTCTCATTAAAGACTTTAGATAATCTTAAGGTGGATTAGCCTAATTCCAAAAACATTTAAAGATATAAAGCTGAACTTTGTTTTTAAAAACTTATTTTTTTGTTTGAATAATAATTTATAGAATAAATCATTCAAGAAAAAGAATTATTTATGATAATTGAGTATTTCCTGAAAAAATAAAATCACTAAAGAAAACTCATTTAAGAAAGTAAAAACTGTTAAAGTAAATTACTTTTTCTCATGTTTATAAATTGCCAACAAACTAAAATATCTCAATAAATTTTATTACAAAACTAAAATTAAATCAAATTTATATTTTTCCAGGGAGATAAAGGTGAAAAAGGTGATCGAGGATTAACGACGACGCTAGACGGAAATGCATTTCCTACAGGATTCATCGAAGGTCCACCTGGTCCACCGGGTCCTCCAGGTCCTGCAGGACCACCAGGAAGAAAGGTATATTTATAAAAAAAATAATTTTTTAATATATATAATATTTTACAGTTTCTGCTTGTGCAGAAGGTATGTAAATATCAAATGTCACAAAAATGGATGATGATCGTTTGGTTAATTTACTTTTTGCACCAGGGTGAAACAGGGACACCTGGACCTCCAGGGGATCATGGCGATAAAGGGGATAAAGGAGACAGGGGAAGAAGGGGCAAGAGGGTAGGATGATTTTCAGAAAACTGTCTTTTTTATTATTTACAGTTCTGTTGCAATATTAAAATATATATTGTAAATTTAATTTTATCATATTGCACTGATTATCTTAATTAAATGCTTCTTATATACTGTAATATAAATTAGCATATTAATATCTGATTTATGCAATTTTTTTAGTATTTAAGCACATGTTTAATAATTGCACCTTTAATTAATATAATAATTATTAAGCTGATAATCACTAATTTACTAATAATTTTTGTTTGTTTTTATAAATAATAATTTGCTTTTTATATAGTAATATTTTTATAGTAATCATTTTAATTTGTTTTTAAATGCATGCTTAAGTAAAAATTGCTAATTCTGCACTTATCCTGCACTTTAATTTTATTTCATTAATTTAATATCCTCCTGCCAATTTGCTTCCTCTGTTTCCATTTTGTTATTTTTATAGTTCTTCAAAATACAATCACACACAAATATATATTGGGTAATTTTTGTTTTGACATAAAATACATTCTAATTAAAACTCACAACATTCAAGATATTCTGGTAAGTATTGACTTGTTTATTAATAATAATAACTATATTTACTTCTTTTATAATTTGCTTAACAGAGATTTCTTTCTTTTCTAAATAACTTTTAACATCTGTTTTAATTTATAACAAAATTTTATGCAAATTTAAGATTTATTCTTCATATCTATAATACTGAAAATTACATTGACAGTAAATAATAAATCAACTTTTATAATTTATGCAGATATTAAACATAAACTGTAACAGTTTTAAAGACTCTTAATTTTCGACTTTAAAGACACTAAATATTTGTTGAATATATAAAATGGTCATAATGTTCTTTATAGTTTTTGGATTTATGAGGATAATTCTCATCCGAATTTTGTCTTTGTTTTGTATTTAATAAAGATATAGAAGTGAATTAAGTTTTAGCAGTTTTTATTCTGTAGACTAAGTTTTCTTCTGTAAAATCCACTTTGAAATACATTCTCAAAATATTATTATCATCAAATTATTTAAATGAGTTATCAAACATAATTATTCAAGCTATTAAATGACATCCGTTACCATTTAAATGAATAAATTTTAAATTTGTATATGGTTTAAATTCTAAATAATTATGGAAATACTTTATACTAATTTACAATGGGTTTTTATGTTTTTTTTCTGTTATCTAATTAATTTATCTAGCTATTTCAACAAAGTTAATTTATCTGCTTTTTTGTCATGTAAGTATTTACTTTTATTTTTATTTTTTAAATGGTGTTTTTATTTTTTAAGCATGTTTATTCTATAACACTTTTTCTAAATTACTAATTATATTTATTTGAATAATACTTTCTCTTTAAATAATTTTTATTTTTTATTTTTAAAATTACATCTTTTAAAACCTAATAAAATATAACTACCGTACATTGTTAGAGAATTACAATAGTAATAAACTATTCACATTATGAATTTTATCAAATATATTAATTACAAGTATCATCATTCATAACAAATATTATATATTTGGGATATCTTATATTTGTAAAAATCAATATGTTTTTTCTGTTCTTAATTAAAACATTATATACTCAATCTTCCTTACACACCGGTGATTCAATCAAAAAATGCACTTACGTAAAACCAGATAACCGGAGTGGTTAGTATTTGGGTCGCAAGATTACTACTAAGCCTGAAGAAGAGCCTAGAAGAGGCTACGAAAACGTTTGCGACCCGAATACTAACCACTCCGGTTATCTGGTTTTACGTAAGTGCATTTTTTGATTATAAACGTCTAAAATATAATGTTTTAAACTATTAAATTTTTTTAAAATAAATAAATGAAAATTCTATTCTCATTGAATATGTGATGTATATATATATATATACACTATAATTGATGATATATATCAGGTCAGTCCATAAGTCCATGCGCATTTCTATGACCTTGAGAAAAATCTCGTTTTGCTGTTAAAAATGTCAGTCTAATGTGATAATTTTTACATTGAAGTGTTAAATTGGATCTCATTCATATAATACTGTTCAGAATTGTCAACATTTCAGTTGTTTATTCTTGTTAAAATGGAAGTAACCGACGAATACAAAAGACATGTTTTATACTTTTTATTTTTAAGTGGTGAGAATGCTACAAATGCAGCCATAAAAATAAATACTGTACATAATCAAATAGTAATTAGTGCAAGGATTGCGCAGAAGTGGTTTGAAAGATTTAGAAACAATGATTTTAGTGTGGAGGATAAGGCTCGTACTGGAAGACCCGTTGACTTTGACGATGATGCTCTCTCTGCACTAGTTGAAGCAGAACCATCTTTAACAGTTGATGAAATTATGGAACGTTTAAATTCATCCCATGGAACTGTTCATAGACACCTACAACAAATCTTTTTTGTAGATAAAAATACGCATGAACTTATGGACTGACCTGATATATACAAGGCATGTTTTTTAAGTAAGTATCATTTTGATATTAAAAAAACACAACTGCAATTTTTAAATAATTTTATTCTTACGTGAAAGCCTGTACCTTATTCTATTTTACAACATAATTTTCTTCAATATGGAGGCACTTTTCATATCATACAACCAGCTTCTGAATTCCATTCTCATAGAAACCTGCTGCCTGATTTGCCAACCACTGCAGCACAGTGTTTTGACATCATCGTTGTAGCACTAACTGCCTAGGTGCTTTTTCAAGTGGAGGAACAAATGGTAGTTACTAGTCGCTAGATCTGGGCTATATGGAAGGTGATCAAGTTGTTTCCAGCCATATGATGTGATAAGATCTCGGGTTCGTTGAGCCACATGTGGACAGGCATTGTCATGAAGCAAAACAACCCCTTACTGAGCTTGCCATGCTTTTTATTTTGTATGACGAAATCGTAAAGCATGTGTTTTCGCAAACTTTTGAAACAACTTTCTGCATCGAGTCTTCAGTAATGAGAGACAGTTGCCCATTACTCTCTCGTCATGGACATTAGTATGGCTATCTTTAAATGCTCTAACCCATTTTCTTACCATTCCATCATTCATAATGTTTTTTCCATACACCTCATTAATCTGCTGATGAATGTCAGCCACTTTCACGTCTTTTGCATTAAAAAAGAATCATCGCACATACTTTACAATTGGTGGAATTTTCAATTGTTTGAGGCATTTTAAACACACACAAACAAACAAACGTAAAACAAACAAATGCTTCCATAGTTGCATCTGTGGCTAGCCAACAGATGTAGGTACTCAGCGCACATTCACAAGAATACCAACTGTAGCACTGCAATAATCCTCTTTTAAAACAGAACTTATTTAAAAAACACATCATGTATATATATACTATACAAAATTGCTTAGAAGAAGGAAAGCTGATTCCAAACCATGGTAGTGTGGACAGCAGCACTACTCATTCCCATTACTAATGAGAGCCTAAGATGAACAACATTGGCAAGGCACTGTTTTGGTAACATCAGGTATGGACACACAGTGGTGTAGCGAAGGGGGAGCAAGGGGGTGTATTATGCACTGGGCTCCACTCGCAGAGGGGTGCCCAAATGGTCTCCAAGACAAACTATATGTGTTTCTGGAGGAGTGAGGGGTGCCAATAAAGTGTCGTGCCCTGGGCACCAGTTATGTTTGCTACGCCACTGTGGACACAATGTCAGTAATTTAGTGCTCATGACAGTCAACCAAGGCTAAAGCTGAAGAAAGAGAATCTCCTTTAAGAAAAAATATAATTTCTTACAAGACTATACATTTACATTAGTCCTTATCCTTCCAGTCCCTTCACATGCTTTTTAGAGGCAATAACAAGTCTACGGCGGAACTGACCTTTTATTGGAGGCTACTGTCTGCCATCCAATGTAAAACGGTTATAGAGTCCTCTAACGGTAGCATACATATTCTTAAAAAATAATAATTACATTAAAAGTTGCCGGGACAAATTCACATTTATGAAAAAATATAATTTCTTACAAGACTATACATTTACACGAGTCCTTATCCTTCCAGTCCCTTCACACGATGGCGGACAGTAGCCTCCAATAAAAGGTCAGTTCTGCCGTAGACTTGTTATTGCCTCTAAAAAGCGTGTGAAGAGACTGGAAGGATAAGGACCCGTGTAAATGTATAGTCTTGTAAGAAATTATATTTTTTCTTAAATGTGAATTCATCCCGGCAATTTTTAATGTAAGAGAATCTCCATTCAGATCCAATATTGGAACTTAACAAAAATTAAGCAGAAATCAGCTTTCAAATAAACTCAACTATGAAGATAGCACTAACATTGAAGAAAATTGAGAATTCCTAAAAAAAAAAGAGGTCACTGAAGCTGCTAAAAAAATGCCTTGGAATGGAAGAACAACATATACAAACCATGATATTAGAGGAAATTCTTGAGATGATGGAAAGAGCAACAACAACCAGGCACAACACATAATTTGCAGAAATATGATTAATGAACAAGAAAAACAAAGGAAGAATGTATAGAAAAGATCTGCAGTAAAGTTAATGAGAATATAAGAGTGATAAGAGGAAACATCAAGAGAATGTATAATATAATAAGGCAACACTTTACTGAATGAAAGAAAGCAACATACAAGCAAGGACAAAAATGGAAAGATTCTAACTGAAAATGATGAAATAGTATATAGATGGAAAGAATTTACAGAACTTCACCAGGAAAACCCACTCAAGAAGCATATTCTTAAAGGAGAAATTACAGTGGATGGAAATGAAATTGTCCCATGAATACTGAAAGAATAATTTGAATGAGAAGTCAAGAACAGCAGCAGGAATAGATGGAATCTTTGCAGAAATCATCCAAACTGTAGGAGATAATAGAAGATATACTCTATATAAATTAGTTGATCAAATTTATATCATTGGAATCATCCCAAAGGATTTCAAACCAGAATATATAATTCCAGTATGTAAGAAAAAGGGGGAACTAAAATGTGAAGATTGTAAGACACTAAGTTTAATGCCACATTTAAAAAAAATCTTTACAGGGATAATACTTGACAGATTACAGAACATTGTCAATGACAATATCTCTGAGGATCAATTTGGTTTTAGGAAAAATAGTTACACAAGAGAAGCCATTTTAAGTCTACGCATGATTATAGAAAAAACAATAAAAGCAGATGTGCCAATATTCATTGCTTTTATTGATATAGAAAAAGCATTTCATAATGTGGATTGGACAATAATGTTGAATATTCTAAAGGAGTTGAGAATTGACTATAGGGATAGAAGAATAATATAATATATAAAGACCAAATAGCATTAATAGAGAAAGCCTTATTAATACTACTTGTATTATTATCATCAACTATACAAAAACCAAGAAATATAATATGTTATTTTAGTAAAGAAAAAGCAAGAATTTTGAAAGGACTCAGATAGGGCTGTGGACTATTATCTATTTTATTCAACATTTATATAGAAGATGCTGTGAAGGAATATAGGGAAATTAACCATAATGGTATAAAGATAAATGGCAAATCTTCAATACAATGGTTTTACAGTGACATAGATCTGGTTGCAAACTGTGAACAAGAGCTATAGGAGGCATTAGGAGACCTTAATAATGCACATAAGGTCAAATGCAACTTAAATAAATCATATAAAGACAAAAGTAATGATTTGTTCAAGAGGAAATGAAAAACATGCTATAATAACACTTGAGAGGAAAGAATTAGACAGAGTGGAGAATTTCTGTTACCTGGAAAGCCTCATAACATCTCACAGAAGGTGTGAAAAAGATGTGACATTGAAAATTCCTGGGAAAAAAGAAGTGTTCTACAGAATGAAAAGAATGCTAACATCATAGAACATCTTTGTGAATGTGAAGAAAGTCTCATCAAAAGTTATGTTTGGAGAGTGACCTTCTATAATTTTGAAACATGGAAGTTGAGAATAAAGTTTTGTCCTCCCTTTTTTCCTCAACTACAGGCTTTTGAAACGTGGTGCTGGAGGAGAATGCAGAAAGTAGCTTGGACTGAAAAATTGTGCAATGAACAAGTTTTAGTGAGAGCAACAGAATCCAGAGACATTCTTAACACTATAAATAAACAAACAAACAACCTGATAGGACAACTATTAAGATATTCAGAATAGATGAAGGTATTATTTGAGGGAATGATGGAGAGAAAAGCAGTAAGAGAACAACCAAGAATGGAATATTGGGATATAGTGAAAAGCAAAACACATTTCAGCAACATTAAGACAACAGCAACTGGCACTAAATAGAATTGAATGGTGGATTTGATGCTGCTTATAACTCTTCAGTTGAAGAGAGAAGAGAGATATTGTAATTAATATATCTTATATGTCAACAGTGTCCAAACTGCAACTTGCAAGCCACGCGTAGCTATTCTAGACCCTTACTGTGGCTCCCATATACTTATACAATTTCTTTTTAAATTTGGTACATAAGTAATATTTTTTTTTTTGTAAGTTTGCTGACTATTATGTATCATGCTATACATACAGATTTTAAGTGTACCTTGCAACGTAACCTTAAACAGGCAACTGAATGCTAAGGATACATTTATATGAAGTAACTTCTAAACAGTTAATGTCCCAAGTACAAATCTACAAACCTTCTACTAGTAAGTAAAGGAGAAAAAATAGTGATATATATTTATAATAAACCTATCTTTTTTTAAATGTTTTTTAGATAGCCTTTCATATGTTCTACTCTAACATATGCATTTTTACTCTAACATAGTAATATTTACTGTAGAACAGTAATAACTATAGTATTTTAATTATATATATATTTAAAATACTTTTCCAATAGAGGTTATGGCTCTTATGTGTGCTTGGTAGACATTGTGTGGCTCCTGTTATATATCATATATTCAACGAGAATAAACTTTTATTTTTATTGAATTGTATTATATTATATATATATATATATATATATATATATAATATAATACAATTCAATCAAAATGAATATGATGAACATTTCATTTGAGGTCACTAGATCTGTATGTTCTTTGCCATATTTATTTTTAAATATGAATAAATTGATGGTAATTTAAATCAATGTTGGCTATGATTAATAGATAATAAATTAGTGAAAATACTTATGAGTTATTATAGTTACATTAGGAATCAGATTATATTAACTATATAACATAAGTTATACATATTTTTTTCATTTCAAATTTCATAATAGTCAAAATATTACCCTTCAATTTTTAAATCACTTATATTTGCTAAGAGAAATTTTTACTTCTTATAAAAGAGAATCAATTGAATGGCATTGTATTAATTAACAATAGCGAGGTTGAGGCCAAAGTTTTAAACGTGAAAACGTGTACGTCGGGCGTTTGGCACCGCTTTCCTGTAAGCCTGGAAGTTTGACAATGGCGTTTGGCATGTCGAGCATGATTCCACTGACTTTCCAAACACCATTGTCAAACTTCTTGGCTTACAGAAAGCGGCGCCGAACGTCCGACGCACATGTTTTCACGTTTAAAACTTTGGCCTCAACCTCGCTAATATCATTTGATAATCATAAGCAAAAAGCATGATGTTTTTGTTATTGTATATTACAAGGAATTTTAAATCTGTTATTATGAAGTAGTCTTCAAAAACAAGTAAAAACAGAACTTTTAGTTAACTGAAGGAGTCTTAATTCAATTTTACATAAACTTTTGAATCTATTTTTTTTTTGACACTTTGCACAACAAATATCTCCTGTTAGTTCATCTGAATTAACTGCATTTGAAATGATGCATTTAAGGATTGATACTTCAAAAACATGTTTGTACTATTATATTAAAACTTCTTCAATTAATTGATAGTAGTATTCACTTGCTTTTGAAGTATTCTCAAATATTTTATGCAGTTGAATTCTAAATGTTTTTGCATTTGAAATCGGTTTTTCTTATTCTAAGTTTATGAATAATTTTCAAGCATTTAAAGATAAAGTGTTTGTTATTTAGTAAAGGAAAATATAATATAATTATAAATAACAAATTTCTGTATTAAATAACTTATTCGGTATTTTAATAATGTATTTGAACAGAATATAAAGACCTTCGTGCATCAAAAGTAAATTGTTTCTTAAATATATAACAATGATCGTAATTACTTTATTTCTTAATAGTTACATGAAATTAATTTTTTTAATTTAGAAGAAATAAATTTTTCCAAAAGTGAAAAATATTTTCTAATTTTCATCCTTTTTTTAATTATATACATATATCGTAAATATTCTTACTATACACTAAAGATTATTAAATAAGTTAAAAGCAATTAATTATTTTTCTATTGGATTTGTTTGAAAATAATAATATAAAATGTTAAAATTATTGCTGAAAAACCATTTAACTGAGATATGATATATATTTAGTTGATTTATAAAATAGTAAATATTTTTTTCCTATATCTTTAGTTATTTTTTAATTTATCATTATCACTATTCACTTCAAAGATTAGACTTTAACCTGTTTTAGCATCTTTCTAATTCTTCTGTTGTATTTTTGATTTATCTGTTTCTTTTCTTGTTTGTATGATAATGTGGGTCTGTTTTGTGTATTTTTTTATCTTTCATTTTCTTGGAAATATTTTAAAAAATATCTTTATTATAAATTAAAATTTTTTAAAGAAATCAGAATGATTTTTATAAAATATTTCAAGTTTAGATTCACATCGATAATATACGAGGCGTGTTTTTAAAGTAAGTACCATTTTGAAATATAAAAAAAACAAGCAAACATTTTTAACAAAATTTTTATTTATGTGAAAGCCCATATTTTACACTACTTTTCTACATAATTCCCATTAATATTGAGACACTTATCGTATCATGGGACCAGCTTTTGTATTCCATCCTCAAAGAATGTTGCCGCCTGATGAGACAACCACTGCAGAACGGTCGTTTTGACTTCGTCGTGATTGGATTTTGACTTTGTCGTTATGGTGCTGCCCTGCCAGATGCTTCTTCAAATGCAGAAACAAATGATAGTCACTTGGCGCTAGGTCGGGACTGTATGGAGGGTGGTCTAATTGTTCCCAGCCAAATGATGTGATTAGGTCTTGAGTTTGATTTGCCGTATGTGGACGAGCATTATTGTGGAGCAAAACGACACCCTTGCTCAGTAAGCCCCGCCTTTTGTTTTGTACTGCATGGCGCAGTTTTTTTAAAGTCTCACAGTATGCAGCTGAATTGATCGTTTCACCATGAGGCAAAAAATCAACAAGCAACACTCTGTATCTGTCCCAAAACACCGTGCACATGATTTTCTGAGCAGAAATTGTTTGCTTGAACTTGACTTTCCTTGGAGATGATGAATGTCGCCATTCCATGGATTGTTACTTCGATTCTGGTGTAATGTAGGCTACCCATGTTTCATCACCTGTAACAATACGGCTTAAAAAAATCATCTCCCTTGTCACTGTAGCGCTCAAGAAAAGTCAATGCATTGGCCAAACGTTTGGTTTTGTGCTCCTCCATCAACATTTTCGGCACCCAACGGGAACACAACTTCCGATAATTTAATCGTCCGGTCACAATTTCATAGAGAACACTTCTTGAAACTACAGGAAACTCTTTAGATAAAGATGAAATCGTGAATCGTCTGTTCTCCATCACTCTACAGTCCACTTTTTCAATCAAATCGTCGATAATAACTGAAGGTTGCCCACTTTGTTCCTCATCATGAATGTTTGTGCGGCCATTACTAAAGGGCCTAACCCATTTTCGTACCATTCTATCACTCATAACGCTTTCACCATAAACTTCACTGATTTGGCGATGAATTTCAGCTGCTTTCGAGCCTTTAGCACTGACAAAACGAATAACGGCACACACTTCGCAGTCGGCAGGATTCTCAATGAGCGGCGGCATTTCGATAACACACAAACAGTAAGCACAGTCGACTGGCTTTGTAATGGTGTTTGTGGCTTCCCAACAGATTTAGGTACACAGCGCGCATGCACTAAGTGCCGACTGCAGCACTCCAGAGACGTTATATTAAAACGGTACTTACTTTAAAAACACACCTCTTATTATTAGAAAATATATTATCAATAATACTTTCCAGACCTGTGAATACCTGTGCATTCTGCATTTTTTTGGCAGTTTTCAAAAAATCATAAAAGAAGAATCAAAAATAATTCTCATAATATTTTAGGATTTGTTTCTTTGTATTAGTACTTTTGTTAACATCAAACAATTAACAGCCTAATCATTAAAAAGAAAAAAATTTTTAAAAAATCAGAATAAAATGCCTTGTTTTAAATTTTAAAAAGTTATGTATCAGATCATATCAACTGCAATAAAAAAGTTTCAAACATTTTATCTGTTACTTATTTTGGGACTGACAAACTTTTAGGCAATGTTCAAAGCATAATTTACTTTTTTGGGAACATTCAAAGCACTTTTCAAGATACAATTGATTGTCACAAAGTTCACAATTTTATGGTGTTTACATTGACAAAGCTTCAATCAGATTAATTTTCTTTGACTTCAGAATCAGAACTATGTAATTTTGACCTGGGATTATTTATTAAATGTAAAGCTTTATTAACCAATAACTTTCTGCATGTAGCCATTTTACAAAACATCAAAATATTAAACAATGCATTCCATTTAGCAATGAAAATGATAAATTTTTATTAAATGAGTCCCACTTCTTCCTACTTCAGCTATAAATGAGTCTAAACCATCCAACTCCATAAAATAACATATAAAACTGTGAATGAGTGAGACTTGTTCTTCACTTTTTCAGAGGAAAATTGGCTTGTTGAACAAGACTTTTCCGTTGATCAGAGTGTTAAACTGTGCAATTTTTATTTTGAATATTTAACCTTGTCGTTTTTGAAAGTTTAAGTAATACTTAATAAAAAGTCTAAAAGTCTAATATTAAATATTCAGTTTTTCATTTTATATAATATATTAAATATATATAAACCTACCTAAGTTAAATCAATCTAAATTCATAAATAAAAGGAAACATTTTATAATCAAAAGTTATTTTAGATTTTTCACTATTTCCTAAAGAAAGAAAATGTAGAGATTTTAATAATAGTTATTATGATCACGATTACCACAAAATTAGTATGTTTATTTACAATATTTTAAAATAACCTGTTCCACTTTCTTCCCAAAAATTAAAAATTATCAAATAATCTTTATGTACATTTTAAAATCATTTTAGGGAAGACCAGGAAAAGCCGCCGATCGGGGATTACCGGGTGAACCAGGTCCTAAAGGAGAACGAGGTTTTCGTGGAGAGAAAGGCGAGAAGGGTGAGAAAGGAGATATTGGATTACCTGGAATGCAGGTAAATTTGTATATTAAAAGAGATTTATAAGTTATATATTTGAAAAATAATTTTATCATAAGAAAAAATATGATTTAATTTCATAATTTAACTTAATTATAAATAATTAAATAAATACATATTTATTTAGACTAATGAAATAAATCTAATTAAATAGACTAATGAAATTCAATTCTTATAAATAAATACAATAAATATGATTATATGTAGAATTCCGAACCTAATCAGGTTTAAAACTTTTTATTGGTTTTACATAGAAATTTAGATACAATAGGTTATTTTCTCCTATGTTTTGTGCTAGTGCATTTTTCCTATAGATGGACTTATCAAACTGGACAGCAGCTTCGTAATAAATACAGAAGAAAATTGTGTCTTAAGGTCATTCTGTCTTGTGACTGTCCAGTTTGATAAGTCCATCTATAGGAAATAAGTCAATGGACAAAAAGCGATCTGAATAATACAATAGATTCTATTGGATTGTGGCCTACTAATTTAATGACAAGCAGTTTCCTGATGACAAGAATTTCCTGATTTAGTGTTCTAGGTGCCTTGGTCCAGTAGGTTTTGACATTCCTTTATCCCAGGTTCTACCTACATTGAAATTTACAAGACGAATTATATATTAAATATTAAAATTAAACAGCACAAGAGTTATGAACAAAGCAAAATGCCACTTAAGCATTCACCAAATTTTAAAGATGATTAACATTAACTGCAAAATATAAGTGCAAAAAAATTAACTGATAATTCAAATTTTCTCAAAATATTTTGGACAGAAAACTTGGATTTATAAATCTGGCAGTGGACAAGATGAAATAGTAGTAAACAAGAGGTACTGCAATCTATATATAAAATATAGCAACAAGTTGCTTAACTTTCCCTGCAACATTTTGTGGTGCCATTTGTTATCATATTTTATTTAAAAACTTTTAACTATTATAAAATGGCAAAAAGCTTAATTTTGAGGGTTGGGGGATGGGTTTTTTATAAAAAATTGTAAATGCTAATAACAAGTAAAATCATCATTAAGTCTGACCCTACTAGAGATACACTCAACCTCCTTTATCTCTCTACCCTCTAGACCTTTAATCACCAAAATTTAATAGCTTCGATTTCCCTAATAAACAAACCTCCCTGCAAAATTTCAGAAATTTTCAACAAAAAGCACAGGAGTTATTAAGCTTCAAACAGGGTGAACAAAATTGTGGCCCCCCCACACACCCACTAACATCCATACATACCAAAGAAACCCTCCCAATTTTTTCTGCATTTTTTAAAATTTTTTTTGAAATTTAATGTGTCCTGAGTTCAAAAATGTAAAAATCTTGCATAGAGGGTAATTTTTGACTGACTGCCACACTTTCTCTCACAAAAAATGACACCTTTAAAAAATCCAGCAGTGAAATTTACTAAATAATAACATTTTCGATCAGCTTCACCAACCTTCAGTTACAATAGAATAGAACTCGAAAAATATAATGTAAATACAAAGATTTAAAAACGATAACAAGAATTCTAAAATAAATAAATGTATAAATAACAGAAATTGTAGTTGAGATTAATAAAATAAATAATTACAGAAATAAAATAAAATGTAAAAATAAATGAATAAATGTCCCTTAATAAAATTAAATTTCATTAAAGGCCCGCCATACGGTAGACAAGCTGTCTGCATCTCTCTGGTTGATGCAACCAGATTTTTTATGCACTTTAAAAGTTTCCAATTTTTCTAGATATCTCATAGTATGTATATTAGATGTGGGTCTGATGATGATTGCCTGCTCCCATTGTACTTGTATGTCCTGATTAGGGATTCTCATTTCTTGGTCTTTTGCTTGTCCCGGGATTCCGGGATAAAAGTGAACTGTTTCCCGGGATCCTGGAAAATCCCAGGATAGAATTAATTATTTTTAAGATATACAAAATATCTTGAAATCGAATGATATAATTATTTTTCATTTTTTAAAGTAATTTAATACGTTTGCAATCTCTAAAATCATATTAACAATGCTGTGTAAGTTATATATCAAAAATTACCTTTGAATTAAGTAGAAATTTTCACAAGTAGAAAAATTTTTTTAAAGTTTGCTGGAAACTACATACAACAACAACAATAAAAATGCTTTGAATTGAGTTGAAAATTTAAAAAAATGAACTTAAAAGGTAATTTTTGTGATTTAAATAAAACATAATACAAAATATTATTGTAAATTTTTATAATAAAATTTTAAAAAGCAAAGATGGTCAACACTCCCATCACTCAATCTGATTCTTATTTTACTAATGAAAGACTGCTACCAAGAATGTTCTTTCCGATTCAATTGATATGAGTGGAATCGTGTTTAATGCATTTAAGAGAGAACAAATGTTATGTGTTTTTTCACCTGTAGCCTGGAAGATTTTCGTTTTCAAGATTGTAGTACTTCTTTTGCTCTCTAGTATTCTTGATTTGTCTGCCTCAGCTGCTTTAATAGCAGCATTGAACTTATAGCCCGATAATTCGGCAATTTGTTTGGCTTTAATAATTAGGTTTATGAAGAAAAACTTCATACTTGCAGACTTTGTACTCATTGCGCTTTGTACTTTGCACAACCTGGTGTTACAGTTACACAGTTATTGAAGCTACTGGGCATGGTTAAAAATTAAGACAGCATAAGCACAATTATTCCAGATATTACAGGTTCTGACAAGTAAAGAATTTTCAGAGTCCTGCCACAAATAAGCTACATATTGATTATTGACCATTTGTGACATGCCATAACAAGGAAAAATTTTAAAAAATAACAAGTAGGTTTAAAATTAATAAATAAAAATGTATTCTAACAGCTTATGAGTTAATTATACTTTCTATTGGTAAAATTTCCATAACCTTAATATAAAATAAGAAAAAAGTGAACTTTTAAGAAATTTGTGGGATTTCCCAGGATGATAAGAATTTCCCAGGATATTTCCCAGGTTAAAAAAACAATTGGGATCCCGTTTGAGAAACCCTAATCCTGATGTTGTAAGCTGCAGCGTCATATTATCGAGATTTTTATCAATTGTGTATTTATGTTCTTTGAATCATTTGACTCAAGTATAAATGAAAAAAGTATAAATGAAAATTTATGAAAAATTTGGACCCCCTAAGTATAAATTTCATTTATACTTAGGGGGTCCAAATTTCATTTATACTAAGTATAAATTTCATTACTTACAACATCAGAATTAGGGTTTCTCAAACAGGATCCCAATTGTTTTTTTAACCTGGGAAATATCCTGGGAAATTCTTATCATAAAATTTCTCAATATAGGGTTTCTCAAACGAGATCCCAATTGTTTTTTTAACCTGGGAAATATCCTGGAAAATTCTTATAAATGAAATTTATACTTAGGGGGTCCAAATTTGGAGCACATTTTCCAAATCATCCTTTTTGACAGTTTTCTAAATTCAAAAATGCTCTTTACAAAAATCTTATAATCACTTCTAACAAAGAAAGTTATTGAACAAGTAATAAAAGAATAGAAAATAATCCTCATACCGGTACATATAAAATCCAATATATCTTCTTAAACCTTTAAGTTTCCGGTACTCAAGACGAAAATTAACCAATAACTAACGTTTTCGATTCTCCTCCGAGATCTTCGTCAGGTTCTTTGACGGTTTAAAATGGAACACATTGAAAATAGAATGCCTTTGAAATTCAAAAGATAGAACATCTCCGGCGTGCAATAACTGAGAAAGATCCAACATGCATTTAATAGACAGGAAACCATCATAAAAATGACGCTGTCTATCTGTACAGGAATACTACACGACTACCAATGCGGATGCACCTCGGAGATATATCGCCACGCATACAATAAAACGTTATTCTCCTTGAAATTAATACACTTCCCCGATTTTTGTCTTGTAAATCTCAAGGGTCTCCAAGGCCCTGATGCGGTCCATATCGTATAACCTTTTAACGAGGCTGGTGTTATCAAAGTCCACAATTGGTGTTAACAAGGTCAATGTTGTTTTTGTTAATTGTGTATTAACAAAAACAACATTGACCTTTCCTTTGAGGCTCTTCTTTGCTTATGGATATTTAAATTGATTAAATGTTCTTCTGGCATTGTGTTCTTGTAAAAGAAATATTTATTTTAAAAAATATTACAAATTGAAGACTAAGTACAAAATAATTGTTTTCCTGTGGTTGTGATGTGTAAAAACATCAAATTTTTATTTGTATTTAGTCTGTATTTAGACATCAATTTTTAATATTTTTAAATCTATTTCATCCTGGAGTGTGAAAAACTTTTTCAATTATTAAATTTTGTGGAATAACAATGAAAATTATAAATATACAGTACAATTTTAATAATCTCCATTCACTCTTCCAGTATGTCCAGTAATCTAAGTGTACCATTGTATATCATCTCTGTTTGCAGTGGAGTAGCAATAGGACTGAATGTGTTGTTAGACTAGATGTTGCTTGTCAGAGAGATTAATAAAAAAAAAGTTAGACTCACATAACTGGTTATATAACAAAGGAACAAAGAATACACAAAGATTACACTGTCTTGATTCACGGAAAGTCAGCGCTGGAAGGGGGATGTGAAACGAGGTCACCGTCCCCGAGGGGTCAACAGCACCACCAACCTTTTATTACGTAACAGAAGAACGTTTATAAAACACTGTGACACGATGCGTTGTATGTAACAATGTCATATAACATTTGACAATAATTTCGATCATTGATTCCATGTGCTCTGTTTTATTGCAAATGATAAATAACAACAACAATAGATTAAGCTATTATAGTTATTTTGTTAAAAATGCTGACAGACAAAAAAATTTGTGTACAATATGCCCATAAAAAATATGTATATATATATATATATCAGACTACTGAGATTGCACTGTACAAATCTTACAAATAAGAATTGAAAGAGTAATTGAATATTTGAAATATTAACTTGTAATTTATTCCATTATGATTGATAGAAACAATGCTGAAAACCCATGTTTAAATTTCCAAATATTAGAGAGTTTAATAAATATATCATAAACTAAAATTGGAATAAAAAATACAATAATAAAAGAAAAGTTTACACAGATTTTTATTATAATAATCTCATTTTTTCTAATAATGTTTTATAATTAATTTTTAATTATTTTTTATTTAAATAAGATTGATTTTTTACTATATATTTCCTAAACTGGTACTTTAATCTGATTAGGAGGCAAAATCATTTGAGTATATAAAGTTAAATTTTTATTTTAATTAAGGCATTCTACTTTACTTAAAATTTCATTTACAAAACTAGTTATTAAAAAGTTAAACATTTTAAAACTATATTAACAGGGTGATCCTGGTTTAACTGGACCAGCAGGAATGGATGGAATAAATGGCTTACCTGGACCACAAGGACCACCTGGTCTTCCAGTATATTTCCAAATTGTGTTTAAGTTTCTTATGTTATAATTTCTTAAATAACATCTTTTGTATTATTTTAATAGGGACAATCAGGTCCCAAAGGTGATAAAGGAAGTCAAGGAGAAATAGGACCGCCTGGTTTTATGGGACCACCTGGATTACCAGGGCCTCCAGTTAGTAAAAAGTTCATTTTATCGATTATGTTTCAATAATTTTATTAATTATTTATTTATATTTTTAGGGTAAAGCAGGTAGTAGAGGAGACAAAGGAGATAAAGGAGAAGCAGTAAGTATATTGATAATACATTTTATATTTAAAACAATTTCTAAAAGTTATAACTTAATTAAATTTAAGTTTGGTAATTTATATATATTTTTTACATTTAAATTATAATAGTTCCTATTGAATATAATGAGAAAATTTAATATGATATATAAATTACAGTACTCATTAAAATGTAAGTTTTAATTCTCTCAACTTGAAGTTGAGTTAACACTTTTTTTGAATATGCTCTGATAAAAACAATAATCAGAGCATATTCAAAAATACAACGTTTTAGATTTCTCTTACAAATCAGTCAATTTGTCTTTTCACAACAATGACATATTAGTGTAATTGTGAATTTTCTTACCTGACAATCCTACTGTCAGTAGACAGTCAAAAAAGGGAGAGGAGACACTAATGGTGAGAGAAGTTCATCAAATTTTCATTCACATAATAGCTGCCTTGTCCTGGTTCCCATTGATTAAAGTGGATTCCATTAACTTTCATAATTCTTCCTTTGCACAGTCCTGTCGTTACTGGTCATCTTTGTGTTCCTCCCATAATGGCACTGAAAAGAAAGGAGAGTCTCTTTCTCTCTCTCAACCACAAGTCAATATATATCACCTCCTGCTGCCCTGCTACATTTACTGCCCCTCCAGGCATTAACAGGCAATGAAACATTTTAAAAATTTATAAATAAAGCTTTTTAGCCAACAATTTAATTTTATGTACAGAAATGACGAGCAATTGTCACAAAAATTTATATGAGACAGAATTATGAAATTCATTTGAAAATATAGAAAAGCAAAAATACATACATAGAAAAGAATTTAAAATTCATAGTGAATTTGTCTTTATATAATATCTGTACAATAGACCTGTATATATTACTGTTGACTCTATTCTTTTCAGATATTTTATGATATTGGTATCCCTGCTTTACAAAAGTCAAGCATTCCCATGAAATCTTTCATAAGCAAAAAATGGTATAAAATAAAGAAGCAGTTACTATTAATTTACATGGGAAAATTTTTTGAGCATTCCCAGACCCAAAATATAATCTACCAAATTATAGCAAATAACACACAAAACCTGAAGTAGCACTAATGTATAATAAAAGCAGAAATGATATGATAAATAATACATAACCTATATAAAATATAAATAAATAATGGCCTATATACAGTTTAGTTTCACTTACTGTCAGAATCAGAAAGATAGCAAATGTACTGGAGACTGGAAGGTGTTACTTATGTTAGGTTGAGTTGTCAAAGGTTGAAGTAGTGAGAAGTACAGAACACAAGGATGTAGAAAAGAGAGAAAGAGGGTTATCTATTGACATGTCTGAATCCATCAAAACAGGCAGGTCACTAACATCTATGTCTGTCTGCTTTGATGTTGAAGGTTGTGGCTAATGTAGTGTGTTTGAAATACAACAGTATGACTGTTAAGCTTCACACTTTTTCTATCATATTGCGATTGGTTTCAATTTGTATTCTTTCCTCTTGCAATTGCATCAGGTTTTTATCTGTCAGTTCTTGGCCATGAGATGCCAAAACCTCTTCGATATTATCTTTGTCAAATTCTATAACCCAGCCTTCTTAGCCAAAATCACTATTGTTGTGTTTATTGTTATTGGTTTGAAGTTTTTCAGCATCAGTTTTATTCTGTTTTATCAGTAGTCATCATATTGAATAAAATATGATGACTGCTGAAGTCATTATATTGAATAAAATATTCTATTATTATTGAAACATAATGCAAACAAAACTATTTTTTTTTTACAAGATATCATTCAGATCATTAAAAATAAACAAAAGCTATAGTGTTATAGAACTTAAGATTAATACATCATAGAACATAACTAACATTATAAAATTATATAGTAGAGTAGCTAAATAGCTATCATTACTCATATAACAGACTATAAAATGATACACAGAAGATGCAATTTGTCAATCAGTATTAAATCTAGAGTACTTTATTTCTGTCTTTAGAAATGGCAAAAATTTTTAATAATTAATTGTTTTAATTTTTAAGATATTGCTAGTAGTACCAATATTATGTTGAAATATTTCCTAATATCTGCTGTATATGAATTTAAAGTATTCTAAGAATTTTTCTGAAGACTAACATATTACTCAAAAACATTTACCGTATATTTCCGCAGATAAGATGATAGTTGAATCATAAAAAAAGGCCCCCAAAATCCGGGGTCATCTTATAGGACAGATACAAAAAAATTAGATTGAAATTTATATAAATTAAAACCATTATAAAAAAATGGACAAACCGTAATTATTTACTAATAGAGAGTAGGGCATGTCCACAAAATAGAATATGACGTTTTTGTGAATAGTCAAGGTCATTACCCGAATGCCCGAATCAGTGCGAATGTTTGCAACAATAGCGAGGTGGAAAATAAAATTTGTTCATTCGAAAAATTATGAATAGGACATAATTCCGAATATGCTACACAGTATTATTATCCAGATGATGATCGCCGATCTAAACTAAATTCATAGGCCATTGATAGTTTGGGGGTCATCTTATAGGACAGATATATGCTAAAACTATAAAACTTTGATGAAAATTTATACCTCGTCTTATCTGAAAGTCGTCTTATCTGCAGAAATATACAGTAAATGTCATTTTTTATAGTCGATTTAATGTGAAAATGAGCATTTATATATAACAGAAAATCCTGTAAAGATTACATAAATAAATTAAAATTCATTTAAAGTTTTAAGAAAGAAGTTTATGGTATAAATTATGTTCAAAACACAAAAAATAGTTCGAAAACCTTTAATATGCAGTTATGCAGTTGGCTTGGAAAGCGGCCAATATGCATCTATAAAAGAGCAAACTGAGATTACACGGCTTTGGTTTTTTAAAACATTCTAAATTTTATGTTTGGCAATAGAATTTTTTTGAAATAACAGTTTGTGTTTGATCCCGAGGAAGGTCAATAAAGTTGATCGAAAACATTAGATTGTTTGTGATAATTTTAACTTGCATATTAAAGGTTTTTGAAGTATTTTTTGTGTTTTATATTAAGTGCAGTTGGAGTGATAGTAAATTATGTTCAGGTTAATATTTAATGTTGATTAACACATTGAAATTTCAAAACTGACAGTATTATAAAAAAATTTAGATGTAACAGAATTAAAAATAATAATGACAAATAGAAAAAGTCATATACAAATAATTATTATAAAATAAATTTATAGTTTGTTATAATATTAGTTTATAATGTTTCTAGACAAATTTTAAAATGATGTAATCTGTATTTTTATTATGTATTTGATTTATCAAATCTACATTAATAACATAATGTATTAAAAATGTCTTAAATATTTTAACTTTATTTTAATGGAATTTCTATTCTCTTTTTAGTCTAAACTTTTTTATTTTTAATAACAAATTTTGGTGTAATTTCTAAGCAACTAATGTTAATAAAAAAATTAACATGCATATACTAAAATATTATATATATTTTTAACAAAATTCATTTATAAAAATTTTCTAATTTCTCTCTGAATATTCTTTTATCCCTTTTCTCTCACAGTCACCTGTTAGATTTATAAAACAGGTAGGTTTGGAAATTTTTATTAATTATACTAATCATTTTCTTTATTATAATTTGGTAATAATATATTTCAAGATATTTTTTTTTTAAAAAAGGGTGAAAATATTTATAAAGGAATTGGAAATGTCGTGAGTATTTTCTTCTATAATATAATTATTAATAATTAAATTTGTTCATTTAAATTAAATGTTTAGTAGATAAAAATTAGTAGATTATTAAATGTTTAGTAGATAAAAATTCATGTTTTGATATAAAAAATTAAAGAAAAATTTTAGTCATTTTGTTTTAAGTTACTGTTATTTTGATGAGATAAACACTTAAGCTAAACTCTTAAAAGAATAATGATAAATATTTTTAAATTATCTAAGAATATTATGTTACACTTGTTCTATGCTTTGTCTTAACCCTAGCAATAATTTCTTTAAAAATTTCTTTAGAAAAGCAATGAAATTAGCAATAATTTCTTTAAAAATTTCTTTAGAAAGCAATGAATAAACTATTCTTATTAAAACCCAAAATCTGTTTTATTTTAAAGCACACAAATTTAATTAACAATTGATTTTCTAGCATTTTGAACAACTAAGCCAGTCATCAGGAGAATAACTGCAATTGGTCTCTTGATTATGGAATTTTTATTACAGAACAATAGGAAACTAAAAAAATTGAATTACTAATTTTTTTATCAAATGAAAAACTAAACGTTATACATGTTATATTAACATTATGAGAATAATCTGAATAAAAATACAGTAAACCCCCTGCAGCTTAGACCCCACCAACTCAAACTTTGAAGAAAAGGAGATTCAGACAAATTTTTTCAAAAAATTGTACAGTAATTTAAAAGTTTTTGATGATAGAAAATTTATGATTACTTATTAATTATAATTTTTCTATTGTGAAGAAGTTTTAATTAACAAATATTTTCAATATTGGAAATTTTTACTGTGCATTATATTTACTGTAGTTGATAAGTTACTAAAAACTATACGTTGCTTTAAACTGTACTGTCATGAAATTTTTTGAGCTCATTTCCTATAATAATAAATTCAGCAATATAAGCTACTAAAGCTCAATAAAATTTCCATAGAGCTGATAGTAATAAATTACTGTACTGTACACACCTTTTCATTTTCTGCTCAGAGAAAATACTCCACTAACTTGGACTTTCTAACTAGAAACCTTCCTATTAGTCCAAGTTAGTGGGGGGTTTATTAGCCATGTCATATATATTGATACTTTAAAAGAGAGGGGATTGTCAAAAGATACATCCTCGTGCACAAGAGGGAGAGAGGAAGAATAAAGCGGCTCACTGTACTGTACATGTATGAATGATTCCTAATTTTAATTCACATCACAAAAGTAAAATTATTTAAATATCAACTTTAGTTTAAATCCACTGCAGTAAGTTTGAAATATTTAATCATAAAATATTTTAAATAATTTTTCAAATAAAAATTATTAAAACTATAATCAGCCTATTACATTTATACAATATTACAAATTTTGTATAGTAGCTTAATTAATCAAAGTTGACATTTGTTTGTTCAATTCAATAGTAAATAGTGAATCTACTGAGTAATTGAGCTATTATGAAAAATTTCTTAAATCTTAAGAAATAATTTTAAAAATTTTGTGTTGCTTGTAATAGAAATTCAACTCTCATAGTGAACATGAACAAACTTTTACATAAAAAATTTAAATAAACATACAGTACAGAATTTTGAATAGAATTTCCATAGAATTTTGAATTAAACCTACATTCAATAAAAAGTTACTCAGAAATTCATTAGATTAATATATCTCAATCAAAATGGTCGATTGATGTATATTAATCTAATATAAAGTTATAACTAATAAAGAAGTTTAACTCCATCTAAAATATAAAAGCAATGAAGAAATTATGGATATTTGGAAGTTGAATATAATAATCAATATTCAATTAATTAAATAAGTGACTAATAAGACTATAATTAAATTTAGATGTTCCAAACAAAATAATGAATTACCCATCTGTATTTTAATATAAGTCAGAAATGGTATACTGTAGTAAAATTATGACAAACATATTATAAAATAAATTTATAATATCAAAACTAGTGCAAAATGTAACTATATTTTGTATTAGTTTTCGTAGAAATATATAAAGTTGATATTTCAATAATTTTACTTCTATGATATGAATTAAAATTAGGAGTCATCCATACATTTATAGTACAGTGTTTCAGCCACTTTTGACTTCCTCTCTTCCTCTTGTGTACAGGGATGTACTTTAGACAATCACCTCATGATGTGCAACAGTTTGTGGACTCTCTAACATTAAAGAAATGATTTATAAAAATTCTGCAAATATTTTCTGATAGTTTAGCCACGTGACTAATACATAGGCTTATAAAAATAAATCTGTATGCCACATAATACCATTAAAAAAAAGTATATAGATGACGCCTTGATCCTTTCTTCTCATTGTATATAATGATGTATTTTTCACCACTTATCGTCATTTAACTTTACATGTAATTAATGGATGACTGCTTATAAATTCTTAAAAGATACAAAAATTATTATTTAGTGTTTCATTATCTAGAATTATCTAGTGTAATGTTATAAAGTAATATACCCAGTCTTGCAACATTTTAACTTACTCTGTCTTAATTTTTTTAATCTAGAATTATATTTTATGAAATGCATGTTAAAATTTATTTTTCCTTAAAATTTTATGTATGTATTATAAATTTGAATAAATTATTTTCAGGTAATTGGTCCACCTGGACCACCTGGTCCACCAGTAAGTATTGATATTTAGTTAAAAACTATCATTTAGTTTTTAAATGTTTATAAAAATAAATTAAGATAAACTTTTTTGTAGGGATTTCGAGGACTTCAGGGTCCACCTGGTATTAAGGGTGATAGAGGAATGGATGGTCAGAAAGGAGAACCAGTAAGATTGAACAAGTTGAACATAATTCAAACAAACTGATGCAAACAAACATTTTTGTTATAATTTTAATTATTTAAAAAGATATTAAAAGTAATAGTTATTACGTTATACTGTATTAATTTACATTATTTTCCTGAAAAATATTTATTTAAAAAGAGATATTAATGCATATTCTAAGTTTTAGATTCTAATTAAATAAATATGTTGTTATTAATTTTCTCATCAGATAGCAGTACTTTAAGTATAAATTTTTGTTTGCATGGTTATTTGTAATTGGATTTTATCCTTATTTATTAATATAATATAAAATTGCAATGCCAAAATAAATTAATCAGCATAATGTAATAGAAGTTTTTCATATGAATTTGATTATTTTTTTTCTAGGGAGAAAGAGGAGAAAAAGGTGATGCTGGACCCATGGGATTACCAGTAGGTTAATCTTTTCTAAAAATTGTACAATTTAAAGGAAAAATACAATAATAATTTACTTTTAACTTACATTTATTTTTGTATATAACAGTTTTCATTTATTAATATGAATGTATTTTATTCAGTTTGTAAAATAAAACAAAACATTTACTTTGTTTTTTTTTTTATCAGTTTCAAATTTGAATAACTTAGTTATATTTAATAATAGCTGATAGTTTTGAGATATGGCTATAGTAATTTAATTGCCAAAGATAAAAATATTTCCATTTTTATTATGCATGGAAAATAATGTATGGAATGAATATTATAAAATTATCAAATACTTTCAAGAATAGAACATTCCATTTTGAATTTTCACGTTTAAACTATTCTAAATACAAATTTAAAATTGCATAAATTAAATAAATAAATGAAAAATATAAGGTTAACAAATAAAAATAAAAATTAAGAAAGTATAACATAAAAGTAAAGCCAAAGTTGATTCTAGTGGACACATAACTCAAAAGTTTTATGGCCTAATCTTTTTACTATGATGTATTTCCAAACTGAAGGTAATGTGTTTGTATCCCTAGCATTCAGGCATTGTTCTTTAATCTTAATTTTGTATATTTCTGTTCTTTCTATATCCATAGCAATGGTTGGAGAGTGTACTGTTTTAATAATGTTTGTTTCATCTCACTTTACATCTGAGCCTTCCATTTGTGACATTGCTATTAAAATTGTATTTCTATGACCTTCCTCCACATTTTACTTGTGTTCCTTGAGGCATATGATGAGATTCCTTTGTTTAATCTCAATGTAATCTTTTTTGACCCCTTACTGTTGGTTTTCATAGGGTATTTTGTATACTCCAGATTTTTTCTCATTCCTTAGTAGGTCTTTATCATTCCTTAGTAAGTTGTAAATATTAGGTGTTATTTTGTATACTATCTTTGGAGGTTTTGTAAGTTACCAGCTTATTTATAATGTATACTAAACATTTTTTTGTGATTTATTGATTCTATTGATGTTTTTAGAGCTTTATCTTTGTTTTCTTCATAACTCCTGATGAACCCTTCTATTGTGGATGTTTTATATCCTAATGTTGTTGCAATTTCTTTAATTCTATTGGTTTATTTTAACTTGTCCTTTATATTGGAACAATATAAAAAGGCTCTTCTAATCATCAAATACCTTTAAACTGTTATATCATAATTTATTGTGTGTACACACAATAAAAAGTTTAATACCACCCTAGCCCAATTTGCAAGCGAGCTGAATATAACAGCCAAATGGGAAGATGCTAAGATTATCATATCATAATTTATTTATTTGAATGAAGTGTAAACATTTAAATCAATTTCATAAAAAATCAATACACCATATATAGTGCCTAGCATCACAGGATTAGTGGTGACTCATTTAAAAAATTTTTTTGAATAATGAATAAGGGGTGCTAGCAACAGAATTTTCAGATTGAAACAGAGGAAATTTGAAGATGCAACATTTTTATATATTATATATAACATTTTTGATAAAACAAAAATGTTACATATAATATTTTGTATTCTGTTCTGAAATAAATTGGTATATTATACAGTATAAATTCTGTATGTTATTTTCTGTGCATAATAAAGATAAAGCTATCTTTTCCTCCACATAAAACATAATATAACTGATGCATATTAATCTGCATAAGTGGCTTACTGTACAGTACATCAGTTTCATTCTAAATGTGAAACATAAAAAGAACTAATGGACCAAATGCAACCAAATTTGGTTGCATTTGGTCCAAAAGTTTATTTTCAAAATTTTCCAATAGGAAAAAATTTGGTGCTAATGTTGCTGCAATTTGCAAATTTCATAAGTTGTATAACAATTTTATGGGTTTGTAAAGGTATTTCAAAGCTTTTTTGATGTGGATTAGTTACAAATCATGTTACTTACATTACCTGATCATACATTACTCATTAAACTTTACTATCAGAGAAACAACAATACCAGTTCTGCACACAAGGAATTCTAACATTTAAAGTCCTAGTAAAAAGGTCCTCTGACTGTTACTAATCTCAAAAAATTATTCTGTTTCAAAGGAACTTTTCATAATGGGAGTGAATAGAACACATACACAAAACAGTTTTTGTAACTTTCTAGTTTCAATGAAAACTTTCAATTGAAACCCGGAAGGGGTTGTAAACTGGTGGAACTGGTAAAAACGGATGAAGTTGCAACCACTTTAGTGGAACAGCAAATGGAAAATTCTCAAGGCAGCTGTATTGTGTGTGTGATATCATAGCAATTTGATGTGTCGTACCAATACAGTGCAGAAAATTTTTCAGTGAATATTATATTTTTTAGCTCTATAGGATATCTGTCATAAATTTCTTCCTGGTGAATATGCTTGACAGAAATCATTTGCCATGTCATTCATAGCTTAGATGATGATACCAATTTTTGGTAAATTTTATAGACTAATTGAAGTCCATTTTTAGTTGAATGGTATGGTGAACACTCACAATTACTGTAACCGGTCTAGAGAAAACCCATATGTTAATGCAAAGGAATTTGTTTATAAACCAAAAAATCAGTGTTGTGTGGGTTCATGGCATCCTTCATCATTGGACCATATTTTTTTTTTTTTTTTTGAAAAAACATTGCATATGGACCAATGATATATTCTGTCAATGCCACTGGAGACATATTATAGAGACATGCTCAAAACTTTGTTATGCCTGCACTTCAGCAATAAAATTGTTTGGATACCACAATTACATTATTATATTGGTATCAAAGTACAAAGGTTACTGCATCAGCATTTCATGAATGAAGAGCTGATCATTCCAATAGCATGATCACTACAGTCACTAGATTGACTTCTTGTGATTTTTGGTTATGGAGTTAAATTTTTTACTCTTTCTGCTCTGTGGGCACTAAGAGAGCCTTTTTTCAGGCCCATTGTGAGTTCAGCCAAGTCCACAACGAAATATCCAGATGGTGATGGGTAGCACCTAATATATCTGGTTTCATTCCCCAAAAAATTCCCAAGTTTTTCAGCCTTCCCATTTCCTCAGAGCAGTAAGCTAGCACTTTAATCACTTCAGCTATCTAGCTAGCTATGGAGATATTCGAAATATCTTCTTTATTAGGGCAATGTTCCTAACAAATTTTGCTATGTCTGAGACAACTGCATCCAAGTCTATTATATTCTGCTGTTGAGTGCCTTGTTCATCAAATCCATGAACATGGAGACAGTAGAACCATTAGTCTGTGGCACTTGATTAAGCCATTTCTTTTTTTTTCTCTCTGGCCTCCCAAAATTGATTACTTTTAGTCTTTTGTAGATCTAGCTTTTTATAGTATTGGTTGGCTTCATGCAGTACTTCCAAAAGGAAAGGGATCAGGACATTATCAAGGAAAAGGGGTCATATTTGGTGTGCTCATGATGGAGAAAGGAGGTGAGATAGGAACATGGAAAGGCCCGTGAAGGAAGACTAAGAATCCATCTCCATCATGAACAAACCCAATGAATTTTTTGTTGAAAAAAGTATTATTTTGGTTGATAGATCCCAAAGTTTCATATGAGAGTATTAGTTTTGCCTAAAAGAATAAAATAGGATTTTTTTTAACTCTGATCACCCACCAGTGAAGCCAATGGACGAGCTTTGTCCGAGCTAGGTGTAGCACGGACAAAGTAAGAAAAGCTCAGAGTACGATCCTTTTTAGAAAAAGAAAGGAAAGTAGAAGTACTACCAACCTCGCTTTCCTCAATTTATTTGAACTTTCTTGACATTTTTTTTTTCTAATCTAGCTATCTAAACCTTTGGGTCCTAATAGATTTAAGGTTAAGTATAGACTATAGAAATACATTTAAGTTAAGTTTCTGTTTATGTTTTTTTATTTTTTTTTTTTTTTCACATTTTTCACATTTTCATGTTTTTTGCTGTAAGTTGTGCCATTTTATTTTTGTTGCGTCATATGAAAAAATTTCTATTTTTGTCCAAATAGGTACAGTCAAACCTGTTTTTGTGCGGTCTTTTTCTGTGTGATTTGTTTTGTGCGATTTTTTTTGTGTGGTATATGAAAATTTCAATCAAATTGGAACATAATTGACTCCTGTAAAATTTTTAAAAACTCTATTGGTTGTTTTCTATGACATCAGCAGGTTTTTTCATTTTTTATTCAGTAAAATTTTTTTTTCATAGGTTTATTTCGGTCCCCTCTTATTTTAATAGCATAAAAACCATAAATATTATGTTATATTTGAACAGATGCAGTAAGTTAGCTCCCCTCCAGCTTTAGACTGCAGGTGTGAAATTTCACGCCTTGTTAAATGAAATAACACTTCCTGCAGCTATATTTATCAAATAAAATCATTTTTTAAGGATTATTTTTAACTTTTTAATGTTAGATTCATATTTAAGTGAAAATAATTAATTAATATAAAAATTAAAATTTTTAGAGGATTTTTTTCCCCATTAGGTGTTGCAGAAAAAGGCCCAAGGAGTTAAAAAAGCAATTCCTAGTTATTTCGTATGGTTTCGAGTTATTTTCTACGTGAGACTTTTTTTATGCGGTCCCTATTCACCGCATAAAAAAAATATTTTTTTAATTGTGTTGCGAAAACTATTTTTTATAGCCACTCGTGAAGTTTCCCGCGATTTTTTTTAATGCATTTTCTTTTATGCGGTCCCTATCCCCCGCATAAAAACAGGTTTGACTGTATTTTGTATGTTGTTAGTGAAAGATAGTGCCAATAAAAATCTAAAGAAAAATTTTATCTGTTGGTGAATTTTCAAATTTTTTCTGGCTTACAAGTCTGATTTATTTGTTACCTGAACATATCCATGTGTGCAATTTGACAGCCTGTGTAAAATTCAGTGGGGGAAGCCAATTATTATGAAATGAGTAGGCTGAAATGTTAAATGATGTGGGTCATTAATAGTGCTATGCTGATAACTAACTATTTAATACTTTATATTTCAATAAAAATGTATATATAATATATATTTTATTTTAGTTGAATAGTTTATCTGTATTTGTTTATTGTTTAGAATATATGAGTTTTCATATATTTTAATTAGTTAAAAATGTGTGTGAATAATGAAGTTTTTCTATCATATCCACTGCAAAAACTTTAGCTTTCATAATCAAATTTATAATACAAATATTACAATTTGACAAAGAGATTACCATATGACTAATATAAAAAGACTGCTTAATCAAAATGTATCTTAAAATTTACATACAGTATTTATTAAATATTGCATTTGTAATGAAGTGAATAGATCTAAATTTATTGCATTGTTTATAGGGTCCAGTTGGAATGAAAGGTGATGTTGGAAAATCTGGTATTGATGGGAAACCAGGATTAATGGTAAACTAATGATTCAAATAAAAAATTGTAATTCAATTTAAAAAATATATTATTTTTTAATTTATGAAAATCTATTTATAAAATTGATATATACTTATTCTGTAATAATTAGATTAAAATAAGTTGTATTAATTTTTGAATTAACATATTATGCATTTAACTTAATTTATATCTAAAAAAAAAAAACAAAAATGACAACATACCTTGTGAAGGTGTTATTGCCTAACTTTTAATTTCTTATGAAGCATGTTTGTTAATAAAGTGCATGAATTATATAAGCATGTTTGTATTTATTTAAAATTTATATTTATTTTACAGAATGAAATGAAAAATTTTTTTACAAAATTTTATTTTTATATATATATATTATTTTATATCTTGTCACAGAAATCACCTTTTCAAGAATAGCATGATTGGTGCTGGTTATTGGAATGAAATGCCACAACAATAAACCATACACACACCCAAAACTTTTCCTTATCCTTTATCTAACATTTTACTTTTCTATCTGTCACATTTCACATAGTTTTCTTGCTTTCACTAACTAACTGCAATTAAGCTTCTGCTATATTAGTTTTAAAGATAATATTTTGAAAATTCTAGTACAGCAAGCTGTTTTATTTTTGTTATTTTAAATGTAGGGTCCCCCAGGATTGGATGGTATGAAGGTGAGAGCCAACTGCTAATTTATTCCATTATTTTGCAATTTTTTTCCAGATGCTTTAATTGCATGGATTTTTTATGATTTTTGCAAAAAAGTGCAATTCAATAAAATCTGAAGGTAGTAATGAAAAATAAAAATATTAAAGAAAGTCTTAATGTACAGGATATTTTTTTAAAGCATTTCAACCTTATATACAAATGAACAAGCAAATAAAGGTATATTAACCATTAAAAAAAATCAGGGTGTGCTTATCAAATAAGCTTATTAGTGATTATTTATTTTATACTTATTATTATTTCCTGTCTTATCAATATTACATAATTCAAAATATGAAATAAAAAAGCAATTTAACTAATAGCAGATTAAAAATTAGTTATAAGATTTGCATTATAAACAGTTGAAGTTCATTTTAAATTAATCAAAGACTAATTACTAGAGTGTTTATGGGCTGTAACCATAAATAATCTAGTAACTAAACTTTTAGTTAATTCAATATTGGACTGAGGTTTATGGTTGTTAATAAGTCATATAAAATAAAATATATTTCTTAGATATTTGATTGCTTCTTGTTCTCTTTAAGATTGTCAAAAGTGAGCATGAAATTGATTTGGAGAACTTATCACATAGGAACTCTTAGGGATGATTGATCAGGTAGACTTTGTTAACTAAAAGAACAGATATGCATATGAAACAAATTGAACCACTCTATTGGTCACAACGAATACCCTAGACCAATTGGAGCTAATTTAAAAAGCAAATGGGATGGAAAAACCCCCATTCATTGAAGGTGATCTTTTGATGAATGGACAATGCTGTCTGGTAATTGTCTGTCTCCACTATGTTTTTATCAAGAAATGAGATACAGAAAAGTGCTAATGATGTTTTGAAAGGGAAAGGTAAAAATATGGTTGATAAAAGGATGCCATTTAGCAACTGACACTAAATCCAAAACAAGAAATAGAAAAGAATGTACAGACTGAGATATACAAAAAACTTGAAAACTACTATAAGGCCTCGACTCCACCAGCATAAAAACAGCCGTAAAACCCCTCGCCGTAAAAGCTTTTAATCACGTAACCTATTTGCATTTGCGCCTAGATTGCAGTGGAGGTTTAGCTAGCGAAGCTTTTTACCGCAACGGTACCATTACGGTTGTATACGTGATATATCAATATAAAGACAATGATTATATTCTACGAGTTCTTTTTCTGTACTATAATTACAAACGTAGTAAAAATAATATCTTTACTTTCATATATTAACTTTTATTATTGTATTATTAAGATAATATACAGCACTTATAAGCTTAGCTTTTTTATTCTATATTCCTCTAAATGAAGGACTTTCCTTTGGCCGTCCATATCTCGTGTTTTAGGCATTCATTATTATGATTGGGATACCTCTTGTCGCAGATACACGAATACTTTCGGATGTTTTTGATAAATCTTTCCGGATCTATTCTAGTTCTTTTCCTAGTAGCCATGAGAAAATGTACACAAAAGCTCGTTTTCTGCCATTTTCGCACCATGTCACAATGACCTAGATTTCACTGACTTCTGATTGGTGGATAGTACCATTTTATGGCCATATTCGCTTTGAAAGTTGAACACTACTCAGCTCACTTTTTCGTTGGTTTTACAACCTTCTCAAATGTAAAATATCATGGTCACATGATTAAAAGCTTTTACGGCGAGGGGTTTTACAGTCGTTTTTTCGCTAGTGGAGTCGCGGCCTAAATGCTATATTATAAATGTGTATATTTACAAAGAAAAAGTAAATAATTAGTAATATTAAACACTGTTTATAATTATTGTTAGATTTTTCCTAAAACAGAACTATTTTAGTAATCATATGTGTACCAGCAATGATTTTGTAGAAAAAGAACACTGATTTGTAGTATGTTTGATATATTAACCTTTTTTACAATAATTATTTTACTAATTTTTAAATTAAATCTTTAAATTCTGTAGGGAATTATGATTTGCTTGTTCACTTATAAATTGTAAGGTTTATGTTTTTAAAATAAATGTCTTGTATGCAATTAAAAATAATAAAAGATGTTATCAAAATATATTATTCATTTTTAAAGGGAGAAAGAGGAGAGCCTGGTAGTAAAGGGGAGAAAGGGGAACCAGGATTACCAGTAAGTTCAGATATTACCGGTATAAATACATATTGATGAGATAATGTTAGCACTTTCATGCCTACCTGATACATTTTGCTGTGTGTCTATAGTTTTTTATTACAACAAGAATTTCAATTTTTCTTGCTTATTTTAAATTGAATTTTTATATTGACAGTTAACATGCTTAATTAATAGTATGAAACCAGTATTATCTATTTATTTATACTTGATAGAGCAATAATTTGCTGCTGTTGAGCGTTAAAAATTTCATTCAAATTGCACTAGAACTAATACAGTAGTCAAATTTTAAGAAAATAACTAAAAGATCTATTTTAATCTTTACAGTTTATGCAATGTTAAAGATGAAAGTGTTAACAACAGATTTATGTTAAAAAATTATACCCTTATTGTATAAAATTAAAAATATTTAAAATAATTAATTTTTCTATTAGGGAACTGATGGTATTCCAGGCTTACAGGTAATTAATGTTACCATCTTCTTATAGAAATTATGTACATGAATATTTTACCTGTAATATAAATTAATAATTTATTTATAGGGTTCTAAGGGAGACAAGGGTGATCTTGGTCCACCTGTGAGTTAAAATAACTTTCTTATTTGTTTCAGTTTATTTGGTACCAGCACTTTTCTTTGTATTTCTTCATGCACAAAGTGTGGTTTTTTTAATCTCATTCAAGATTTTAGTTTGCACATAAGATGTTTAAATTGTTCATTATTATTTAAGAGCCACAGATTTAAATGAAGGTTCTTTAACAATAAAAATGTAAAATTTATTTATTTATTTAAAGGAAAAAAAATACTAGTAATGTCTAAGGATTACTCCTAAAAACCCTTAGGTTCAAAGATAAAAACAAAAACAGAACATCGACATGAAACAAGCAAAATAGCAAAGCAAACAATTTAAAAATGAAAATATAAATTTTAGTTTTTTTAATTCATGATAATCAATCAAACTCATATTAAATTAATCTAAAATGATAAATCTTATATACTTAATTTGCACTTAAAAATATATCTTTTAAATAATTTTAAATATAATGATTACATTGAAAATTATTAGGGATTTATTTTAAAATTAAAATTTTAGATTCTATTTTAATTTGAATGTATCAAATTCACATATGATATATGATATGATATATATATATATATATATATGTGTGTGTGAATTTTTAATAAAATTTGATAACTAATATTATTCTGATATAATAAAGAAAATTATTAAAATAGAAAAAATAATTTTTGATGTTCCATTTTTATTATTAAAACTGATTCCAACTTTAGTAAAGAGATTATTTAGAATAAACATTATAAGAAACAAAGGTCAGTGAAGAACTTTATACCATTATAAGATATTACAACACAATACAGTTTGACAGAATAGAGAATAAAGTACAGTAACATAATATTGGAATAACAAAATAATAAGATATAAACAGTTGTTCAAAATATCATACGCAAAAATATAGTGTCATATTAAAAGACTATAACTTATTTATAAATCTCATAAAATATTTATTAAATATTATTATAAAATTTTACATTAAATTGTTTGTTCCTAATTATAGATTTCTAATTGTAGTTCCTAATTAAAAGTAATAATATATTTTACACAAGAAAATAATAGTTCTTTTCAAGTAATACTTGTTTGAGAAAACTATTATTCTTTCATCTTACTTCCTGATATAAAATAATTCATATATAAAGAAATTTTTATAAATATTTAATTTATTTGCAAGATATTATTTTAAAAATTTAGAAAATATATATTCTAACCTTGAGTATTTATTAATTATAAATAATAATTAATAAAATAGCCAGATTTTATCATTGTACAATGTCAAATTTGCACTAAGCCAGTTGCTATTGCCTTTACTCACTTCAACCTATTGTCTATGTTTTCGATTTTAAACAATTATCTCAGACGTGTATAGGCAAATATGTGCTGCCAGCACAGTTGATATTATATACTTTATTGCAAGCAATGATGTTGCTACATCAAAATAATTATGACTGCAAATAATAACTAGTAAACACTGGTTAACTTTATATAAATTACCATAACAAAAACAAAAAACCAGCAGAAATGGTAAAAAAAACTCTGTTAGAAAACATTTTTTCTCATATTAAATGGATATCTTCAGGTTCTTAACATTTGAAATTCAAACTGCACAAGATGGAATGCCTCAATTTGAAATATGCAAGTTTGTTGATTGGTGGACTGGGTGTCTTGGCAATCTCACAGACCATATGATTATGAAGTAAAGTCTTCCAAGCTAATCCAAAGAATTTTAATCCTTGAAATTAATGGCTGTAATACTTGTAACAGCTTTATATATTTCTAAAAGCTCCAAAACTTTCACTCGAGTTCTATTATGTGAAAAGTGTAAAATTTGGGTACTATCAAATTTACTAGGACTAAGATGAAATTAACTGCACTGCTACGATGAACCATATTTTAATATAAAGTTTACAAATTCTTAGATGAGTTCAGCACATTTAAGAACCTTAGTGCCTGCATGAATTACATATACTGTTGTCTTTTTTAGCTAGCTTCAATTCTAATTAATAATAATTTCAGTCATTTAGGCTTTCACTTTTTCATATAAATTATTCTGTTTGTAGAATAATTTCTTCTTTTATAAGATTGTTTTACTAATTATTTTACACGGCATTAAATTATTGCAATTTTACTTTAAATATATTTTTATTAATTTTGCATATAGCAAGCAGATATTAAAATCATTTAATATAAACAAATAACTTAGTATTCTTTTACAATAAATAATTAAATATATAATAAATACAAAACTTTACTTAAAGTATCTTTAAATTACACACACATAATTTTTATTAATCTTGTTACATAATTCAATTGTAATTTCATATCATAAATAAGCTTTGTCATTAATAGGGTTGCCATATTCTGATCTTATGAAATGAGGACACTTCTCCTAACATTAAATTCCATTTAAATTGTGTTCCATGTATATTTTTCTGATAACTTGATTTTTTTGGAATGTCTCTTTTGCATCAAATATCCATAAAATTGCCTGCACGTGAAATGTTTAAAATTAAATTTTACAAGTGAAATTGACTTGACTGAATCCACACTAAGACCATTTTGCTCATCGGTCTTTTTGGGGTGGATTAAAGAAAATAGTCTTTCTACCAAAGCATTGTGTGCTGGAATAGCAAAGAAGAACTGTGCTATCTTCACAATTTCAGAGTACATTTCACTACTATTACAGTTTTCAATATAGTCACACCACTTTTTTTTGCGATGGCACTTGAGTTTTATAGGTGGATGCAAATTTATCCATATTGCAGTACTGATCGTAGCACTTTGAATCATCTGTGTGCACACCTTTGTCAGTCAAAAATCTGATGGAAGCTTTATATTTTCCCACAACATGTCATCAAAATAAAGCCACTTGAAACATGAAAATTCACTCAGTGGTTGGGTCCACATCTTGAAATATTTCAAGCAACCTTCATAAAGTGCTTGCACATTATTGTAGAACACTTTAACTTTGTCTTCATGGCCATCACTTTCCAACTCTTTAATCACAAGGGTACTCTCTGCAGCACTGACTTTATCATCCATTTCTATATTAGGCTTGATAGAATATATTGTTACTTCTCTGATGAATTTACTACTCTTACATTTCTAGAATGTTTTTCTGAATTGATGAGGATCTCTAAATCTTTAGCACCATGGTTAGCCACTGAAACATAAGTGCTTGGAGTACATGTCATACACTCTGCTTCCCATTCCTCTCTACCTTGATGAAAAGACTGAAATCTTTTCTGCAGCTCACCTGAAAATTGACACTTTCTTTTTGGCATTTTAAAATGAATCTGGAAAAAAAAAAAACATGCGTTTGTCCTACATAACATAAGAAAATTATTAGCAGAAAACTATTTATTTTATTCGAACAATTTCAACATTAGTATTTTTATAATAATATTAATACATGCTTTTACATACCAGCTGAATCTACAGGTTTAATTTTAAAGATACTACAGATTAAGGCAGATAACAATATATTGAATACTTCTCACATGATGGAACACAATACACACACTTCAATATTAAAGAAAGACAGAAGCAGAAGCCGAACACAGTTTGCTACAAGCAGAAGTTGATGTAATAGATAGATTAACCAACTTATATAAAAGAGAAGAACATGCGAATGTGCTTTAATGTGTTGTTTGTTCTTATGAATCTTAGTAGTTTTCCAAAGACTGTAGATTCTGTTTTGAGTGTCAAGTTAGAATACCAAATCTTACGTGGTTACCACATGATGTCACTGACAGAGTGTTAATTTTGTCTTGACTTATAAAATTGCGGACAGATCTACAAATTTCCAAAATTGTTTGCAGATGCTCAGATTTACTCGTGAAATGAGGACGTGTCTGCAAAACTGAGGACGTATGGCAACCCTAGTTATTAACATTTGTTTTTATGAAATACATATAAGTTAATGTAAGTGTAACAATCATAAAATATTCTTTATTTAAAATTAAATAAATGTTTTTTCTTTACTTTCTATTTTATATTTAGAATTGTAAATGAAACTTTCATTTTGTAAAAAGACTTTATTTTTATAAGGCAAATTTTATAACAAAAATAATTTGTGTATTATCTAAACATAAAATTCCATAATTAGAGTAGAAAAATACAGAAAATATCATGAAATATTTTTGAATAATTTCGCTGAATCATGAATGACAAATGTTTAAACCTTAAATATCATAAATACAAGATTTATTCAGTTGCTGCATTAAGTAATATTCAATGTAAACAATTCTCATAAAAAATTGGTTTTCTGTATCTGACGAGCAAGATTTTTAAATAAGCTAAGCTTATATTGTTCTATTAATATATGTTCAGCTTATTTCTGAATAGATGAAATTAAATGAATAACGATAATGAAATTTAAATAATTGCCAACCATAAGATTAGAACTTAAAAAGTTATAATCAAAAATTGATATAATTTATAAATTTCAAGTTTATATAATTCTTTAAATTAAAGAAATAGTAAGTTAATCTATAGTGTAGTTATGTTATTATTTTATTTATAAAATGCAATATAATTTGTTTAAAAATTTATATACAATATTAGTGATACTTTGACTGTTTTGAATTTAAACAAAACTTAACCATAGTAACAGAGATATTGCAATCAAATGAAATATTTTTTATTTGTATTTCTAAATTTAAAACTTAAAATTTATCATTCTTATTTTCCGAAGGCAAGATTATTCCAAAAATGTTTCGACGAGGCAATGCTTATTTTTTGTTTTTCCAGAATTTAAGGTCTCTATGATTTTTATTATTGTCATTTAAAAAGTTTCCATAAAATTTTGTAAGTTTTTTGTTCTTAAAATAAACGTCTTTTACTATTAACACTGTAGTGAGTAACACAAAGTCACCAATGAAAACCTTTTAACGGTGTTGTATTGGACAGAGAAGCAACTAATGTTTTCGGCCTCCACCAAGGCCTTCTTCAGGTTGAGAACTAAGTGTCATCCCCCTCCAGACCGCCAGAACGATGTTGCCCGGGCATATAAACATCGGGTATTGCATTGGTATTGCATTGTTCAATAATCACTTCATTGTGGAGGAACGGTGAGATTTATACCGTCTGGATCGAATGCCGCTACAGAAAACAGATTTCCCGAAGTAATAGATTTGAGTGACGACAGCAATCAGGGTGAAGTAGTTATCACTAACAAAGTGCTTCCAACAGAATGACTGCCGATGAAAAATTCCTGAGAGTAACTTTCCTCGTTTCAATCCCAGGTCCCCTACAGCAGCAGGCTGACACCTTAACTATCTTGGCCTTCTGACCGCAAAGTCTCAAAAAAATTGAAATGTTTTTCAGTCTGCATTCGAACTTTAAGAATGATTTTAATAATTTGAAATATTAAGTTGGAAACTAATTTAAGATCTTCCTAGAGTCACAATTATTTATGGTGATTATTTGGTATTAACTGCTCATTACAAGAGGATGATTGAAAGCCAACATTTTGTTTTTCCATAATCTTTCTTATATAAACTATCAACAGCAACAGGAAGATTTCAAGAGATTCTACATAAAGGCTTGGTGATAGTTGTCCATTTCCAAGAAAGCCAAGAATTTTCCTTTCTTTTTACATTTAGTCATAGAAAAGATCATTTAATATAAGATTATGAGTATTAGACAAGTAGAATATATTTCAAAAAAGAGCACTCACACCAGATGACAAATAAATTGCACTAATAAACCTATTGTCTGGTGTCTGTAATATGTACACTGCACAAACACTTTCAAGCTCTTCCTGAGTCCTGCTTCAGTTGAACCTTGTTGTTTCATTGATAGAACATAATCAAAGAAAAATAAAAATTCAAATGTCCATTAAAAACGAACAAAATCCAGTGTCCCAGACAATAGGTTTACAGTGTGATTTATTAGAATATATTTCTTTTACAAACGAGTTATATTTTAGTTCAAACAACAATTCTTATTGCAGTCATGAGCAACCCACAGCTCTCAGGCCACATGTGGCCTGCATGGTCCTAATATATGGCCCCAGGTATTTGGCCAATGTAATTTTATTTTCCTGTTTTCTGTTCATGCCATTATGCAACCATATTTAAGCTAAAATTCAAATTATATATTACTATTTTCAAATTAAAATGGATGACAGTATTATACATTAAAAATGCATGGATGAAACTAAAATGTCTACATTCTTATTACAGGCTTTGCTTCATAATAGGTTGTTTCTGTAAAGGAAAATTGCTTGTTCCTGTGATTAGACATGGAGATATGATGATGTATTTTTAATGTGTTACTAGTTTGCTTATCATTAGCTTATATTATTTTAGTACCTAGTGGTTACAGAATATGTTGGTACTTAAAGCCTGCATCTCCAAAAGAAAAAATATATGCAGCCCATTGTAAGCGTACGAAGTTCCTGTGCAGTCTGCATCTAGAAAAGATCGCTCATCATTGATATAGACAAGAACAATCAGTATAATCAATATTTCTGTTAAAAAAAAATGATGATTAGGGAGATTTTGTATGATTATATGGAAAGATATTATACCAAATATGTGTAGAGAGTTACAAATTTTTAATGATGTTAACATAAATTTTTAAAAATACAGAAATGAGATTCTTGAAACTCGCATTATAAGTTTTTACATAAATCAATCTGGAATTTGTGTTCATACACAGTCACATTAGGATACAATTTGTAAATGATTTTTTTCAAGAAATATTCAGAATATGAAGTGGTCGGGAAGATTTCTGGGCACAAATCTAATAAATTGTGTCCGAGATGCACTAGGAAAAAACATTGCAAACTGTCATCTTTCCAAAAATCTTTAGAAACTTAGAGCTACAGGATTTTAATAGTACAATTTGTTGCCTATTAATTAGATTACAGTACATTCTTATTAATTAAATGCACAATAAAAATGTGTATTACGAGATATAATAGACAAAATTACACTTATTAGCATTCTTTTTCCTCATAATGTAATTTCTGTATTTTGAAATCATTTTTCCATCTATTTAGGTAAGCTTGTTTGCTAGTATATTTAATAATTTATTAGCACAGTATTCAAAAATATATTTTATCGATTTAATTTTTTGAAACATGCAGAAACGAGTAGTAATTCATTTCTTAATTATGCTTAATTACACGTTACGCTTAAATTTTGTACATTAATGAATACTGTAATACTCTTAATGTTTCAGATATAATTATATGCACCTCATCTATTTGCCATTTGATATTTTTGTATAAAACATTAGCTGTTAATTTTAGAATAAAAGAAATCAGAAATTAACCAAACCAAAACCATATTTCAATTTAAAAAATTGCAGAACTTTCCATTATTTTTTCAAAATTATATTTATATTACTTACTTATATATTACATTATAAAGGCTTACGATCGGGTATTCGATAATATTATTATTAAAATTTTAAATTTAATAAATTTTATTTACTGAATATCTGATCTTAAAAAGTGTTCTAAACATAAATGAGTTATTTGATTTTATATATATATATATATATATATTTTATAGATTCAGTTAATAAATACAAATTTATGTTCAAAGATATTCAAATTTTATATTGAAAATTATCCAGCATTTCTTAAAAAAATCACATAACTTAGTTAACATTAAACTGTATAAAGTTGTTAAGGTGAAAATTTCAAACATACAACAGAGCTTTAATCTCATCATTAAATTTAATAAATTCATGAATTTTGGCTTATTGCTAAATCACAAAATAAATTTTAATCAGTCGATCAATGTAACATTTTCACATCAATAATGTTTATCTATTGCAGACGTGGGCAAATGCGGCTCTTGCTGAAAGTGTTAATTTCTCTTTTTTATTATTATTATTATTATTACAGTTTTATTTTTATAATTTTGTGAAAATATGTTTATTAAAAAAATTCAATATTTGTTTTATATTATATAATAAAATCACACGCCTTACCATACTATTCGCCACAACAGTACAGAATTGCGGCTCCCGTGCATTTTGCAAAACCTACGTTTCGGCTCCCACTGAACTCTTGCTCGCCCACCCCTGATCTATTGCATTACATTTATTTTTAATGTATATATTATTAATTATTCAAAATTTATGCCAAATAAGATAAATAGTAGTCAGAATCACAACAGTCAGCTAAAGAATGTATGAAAAGTTGAAATAAAGATGAATATATTGCTGTAAAAAATAAAAATTTCATTAAAAATTAAATTTTAACTTCAACAGTAGGAATTAATATTGAATTTTACTGTTATTTCCTTTTAAATTCCATAGTCTTTAATTATTAATTTTTAAAAGATAATGTATACAAAAAATTTATAAATTGTATTTCATAATTGTTGAAATTTTTACATATTTTGTATTTTAATTTTTGTAAGTTCTTATTATAAATTATACTGAAATTCGGTTTATAGTACAATTTAAATGAAAAGAACCTCCATTTTAAGTGTGTGGCTATAATAAAGGAAAGAGAGAGAAAAATAAATTTAGAAATTTTAATAATATCTATTTATTTTAGTATCTTATTGTTATAATTTTTGGGAATTTTTGAATGTTAAGTATTAAACCATTTCTACAGTGTCACTGGTAAGTTATTTTAGCTGGCAGACGAAATTAATTGTCATGGACTCACCAATCAGGAATTGTGATCAAACAGTTACCAGGAGGTAGCATGGGATCATGTCTGAAATGTGTATTATAATTAATTCATAAAATAAATTTTAAACATTATTAAGGATATAGTGACAAAAAAATAGGAATTTTATAAGTTTATAGCAATTATTTCTGAAAATAAGAATTAAAAATAAGATCTTAATAATCATAATAAATAAAATAAAAATATATTTCAATAATAGATAAAGGGGAAAAACACTATATAAAAATGTATTCGTAAGAAAACAGAAAATGAATGAATTATCTACATCAATATTATCATTTCCAGGGACCACGTGGTAAACAAGGGAAGCGGGGAGAGAAGGGAGACAAGGGTGATCAGGTGTGACATGCTTTCTTTTACATGTCTAATTCCATAATGTGTCCCTTGTATTTCCCTCTTTTCTACTAACTAGCAAATCAGAGCTGAAATAAATTATTATCAAAGCATTATCTTTCAAACATTATTTAATGTTTTCTGAATTAAAAGGGGGATAGAATGATAGCTGCAAATAACTCATTGATGTGCATGAGTCCTTGTGCAGCCTTTGCCTTGTGACTTGTAGAATTTAGTATTTGCTACAGAAGTTTCAATCATACAGACTTGAAACCAGTGCAATAAAAAATTTTTTGTTTGACATAAAGATTGTAAATAAAAGTTTGGTTTCAATTCTGGAATATCTGGAACTGAAATTGGCATTTCTTTGTTGTTTAATGTGCTTGTGTGTTTCAGTGTGCCGCTACATGAACCCCCATGCTACCTAACTGTTCAAGTAGGCTGGCATGCCTTCTGTAGCGCTATATCTAAGCCTTAGTAGCATAATACTATTATTATCTCTGTAGAAATTATACTGGCAAGAAAGAATTAAATTTCCTCATGACAGTTGATATGTCTGCCATGCATGCTTTTTTATTTTTTTATTTCTATTCAGCATTATTTGCCTTTTCTAAATAATATGCAGTATATCCTTGCATGCATAGTTTGCACGTGTATTGCTTTTCCAGATGACTTACTTTCTGATCTGTCTTTTTCTTTTTAGAGTTTGGATGCTATTTTAGTTTAAATCTTTAATCTTTTCTTTATAATACATATGTATTTTTGTACATATATGTAGTTTTTAAATGAAATAACATTAATAAACTGTAACAGGGAGTTCCAGGATTAGACGCACCATGTCCTCTTGGTCCTGATGGACTACCTCTACCAGGCTGTGGTTGGAGACCTCCAAGTGGTGTGGTAAATAGTTTATTAATTATTACAAACTGTATTTAATCAAATTTTGATAGCAAATAAATACTTGAAAAGAAATATTTTATTTTACATATAATATTTTCCTCATTACATATAACCAACAAAAATATTAATGCTATTCTTCTAAGCTACATAATTATCAAAAAAAAATCAAATTTTTTAAAAATTTAATTAAAATTTATTTGTAATTCAGGTATTACTTTTCACTAATAATAATATCTTTCTTTTCAGATTTATAAGTTATATTATTTGATATTTTATGTAAAAATTCTATTAATAATTACAATAAAACAATTTAAATTCCATACTCTATTATCTATTAATATCTTCCAGTCCAATGAACTATTTTTACTACTACAAATTTTTTATGTAATAAGATATATCTTTTATTATAATTCTAGATTTCTTTCATAACAGAATAAGTTTAATCATGGTAATAACATCTTGCCCAAAAATTTCCAAAATAATCAATCCAGAGAACTATAACTTTAATGCAATACAAATAAGTAAATGAATTAAAGTTACAAGGGTTTGGATCAATTTATTTTTGAAATTTTTTGGAGGAGATGCTATAGTACGACGGTCGGCAACCGGTGGTCCACGGACCATTGATGGTCCGCGAGAAAATTTGGGTGGTCCGTGGAGAAATTTGGACATCGATCAACAGAAAGTTACGTGAAGTATTACGAAAGAAATGCAAAATGCTTAGTTACTTTTTTCACTTATTGGGGGGGTTTTTTATTCGAATCTAAAACCAAATACGAAGCAACTGCTCTCAATAAATAATGAACAATAAACAATATTGCGAGTGAAATTGTTGTCCTTCGTGGAAAAGCGCCAAGAATCCATAAACTTGTTTCAAACAAGCAGCAATGAATTTTAGGCTTGCGTTAATTTGTTATAATTAAACAGGCGAGTTTCATATTAATATAGTAAAATTGAACTTTTATGATCATTATTCTACAGATTTTGCATCATTTAAAAAAATTTACGATAGTGGTCTGTGGGATTCAAAATTGCGAGTTTAGTGGTCCTTGAGGTCGGAAAGGTTGTCTACCGCTGCTATAGTAGAATCATGTTTTAATCTTGTAATTTTGATCAACAAACATAAATCTATAAGCATCATTCTTATCAAGTCATCATATGCAAATATTTTATAAATATGAATTCAAATGTCTTGATTTATCCAAATAAAAATGAAAATAGAATAAATCATTGTTATGGATTATTTTAATTCCTTTAATTGTGCTAATACTATCATTTATATTTCATAAAATTATAAAAAGTTATGGTAAAATGAAGGTTTTTTTTCAGGGTCCCATCCCACCAATCCCTCCATCATCAACACCAGATCCTTAAACTGTGAACAATGGAAAGACATTTTACACTGCCATAAGAATGGAATAGTAAGTTTTATTAAATGATATATAAGTTGTTTTTTTTTTTTTTTTTTTTTTTTTGATGACAGTTATTATAAATTTTCCAGAACAATTGAAAGATATACTGAATTTTCCTTATAATAAGAAAGTATTAGTTATGTGTATTGTCAGTTAATGCAACCTCATATTCAGTAGTGAAATAAGGAAAATGAAATGTACAAATGAATTTTGTTAATGAAAGAGAGGGAATTTTTTAACAGGAAACACAGTTAGCTTTTTTCTAACTGTATTTTTTTTTTTTATGGGAATAATTTAATAATATTTCATTATATAAAGCATTTATTGAAGCTTTCCAGTCACATGATTTCGGTCTAATAAACACGAATACCATCTGTCAAAAGAAAAGCCTCTAGCATTTTTTTAATTCTTGAAATAAATAATTGTTCTTTTAATTATTTTTAAAATAATTAAAATATGCATTTTTTTAAAATAAAAAATTGAAAATGGTATACTCTACATCTGTATAGTTAAAACGCCAATTTGTATGCTTAAAATCCAACTACTGTGTGTAGGTTGGACCACCCGCGTGATAGCAAAATGACAGAATATGATTTAACATTGAAGGAAAATAGAAACGTTGATAGAAAAAGTTTTAGAGAGAGAGAGATAGGATTATTCATAATAAAAAAAAGTACTCATTAAAAAAACACGCCCGCATTGTTGCAGTTTATTGCAGTAAAGATTTAAGATTTTTTGAAATTTTAATTCAAGACATAAACTGCATTTAATAATAACTTCATTAATGTTTTACCATTAAAAAATTCCGCAATAATTTTTCTATTTTCTGAATCCTTTGTTTTATTTAACGTTGCAAACATCTGCAAAACAGAAACAATTTATCACACTCCAATCCTTACTGTAAAATCTACGCTCTTAAAAGAAAAATAGATTACGCTTATTAACCTATTTTTCTACTTCTGATGTCGTAATATCGTTAATAATAATACAACACGTCAATTATATAATCAAATTAATGTAATTAAGCCAAATTAGATAACCGTTCACACATATTTTAGCTTGTCAATTTACAAATTTTGTAACCAGTTAGAAAGAATATTTACATTTTGTTTAAATATTTCAATTGTAACTGCTTTCTAGTTTACGCAATAATCTTTAAATTTGGAACACATCCGTCATAATAAAAGAAGTCACGTCGTTTTCAAACCACTTTTTAAAGAGTCACGACGAGTTAAGAAAGGGACAATGGCATTTTCCGGTTGCATGTTGGTAGATAACTCCCGTTAAAGTCTTTCTATTGATGTTGTAGTGAAAGTAATTATTTTAAAGGGTAATTTCCCAAGTCCCAAATTCGAATGAAATCCTTAATCTTCTTATATTTGCATCTAATCGCGGGTAAGATTATTCCTGCTAGCAATTTACGTGTTTGTTAGTAGTCAGGTGAAATTAACACCTGCATACTAAGAAAATAGGTTGCATATAACTCTATAAAAAATAATAATAATGCCGAATTTTAATTGCACAATCATATCATGAAAGAAAGGCATTATTCCACCGCATAGATACTTCCCGGGACTTCCTCACGATTCAACAATCATTACTTTCACAAACTTACACTTCAAGGCCGAGGTTATCTTCCTATTTCTTTTTTATTATTATTATTATTGTTAGAACTATATCGGATATCGCATGTTTTTTGTGATTTTTTTTCTGTTATTTTATTATTATATAGCGCCAATTAATGAAAACATTTTTGTTTTAACACTGAATAAACACCAGCTGGTACAACATCTGTGCTGTGACATATAAACTCTGCATGGTTTCTGTATACAGTGAAGGACGAGAATCACGGAAGTTTGTTCTGTCTTTTAGAAATCGTTAATTTTATTGGCTTAAAGTTCAAGTTATATATTTACATTTGTAAACTTTCTTTTACACGCTAACGAATTCTCCCATTTTAATAAGTCTTTACTCTAATTGGTTTACTTTAGTTAGTTATGTAAGTCGGTTTCATTAATTTTAACTTAGAATATTTTATTCTCATATTTCATTACTAAATTCTTATCCGATTATAATTAGTTATATAATCTCTGTCATGTAAAAGACTTTACGCACAAATATAAATATATATTAATATATAAAATAAGCAAGACAGACACGAATATAAAGGCTTATAATTTATTAAAATCCCGTAAAATATGTACTTCTGGAAGGTTTGCAAGATATTTTTAAATACAGAAACCACAAAAAAAATTCTTTTTTGTTGGTTTCTGTAAGATAATAAAGAGGAAATGATATCTGAAAGTAGCAGATGTCGATTTAAATATTAAATATGGATGAGAAAAAGAAATTGGATATGGAAAATTGGAAAATTACGTAAGTAAAAAAAATGTAAATTTACTCACAAAATAATTGTAAAATGTAAATATTTTCCTCTATAAGTTAGGCTAATATGTGTTTTTATATGGCAAAAATGTAAGCAAAGCTGAATTTCTACTAAACTGTATAATAATTGATCATCAAATATGGATATCCTTACTAATTATCGTTTTATATTCAATTAAAACTTTAATTAAATGATACAAAATGTAATCTTTACGACATCTCTGTCAATAATTCTATATTAACTTTGTTTATTTTATCGAATAAATTAAAACTGTGTAAACTAGTTACACGTTCTGCTAATCTTATGCATTTGTAAATTAAGGAGTTTCAAATTTGTTGACGAAATTTTGTGTATAATTAACTTAGTAAATAATCGTAAATTAGCTTTACAAGAATTTCCAATTCTCTTAATTAAGAAGTATTATTTTATATTATCAAGCGCAATCTTTACTAGGTTCTGAATAAGACTGCATATAAAATAATTCAAGAAAATTCTACTAAGTTTTGCATTACTGTCAATTAAATACGTGAATATGATGTAAATGCATAGATTAATTCGTGTAGATAGCAATTAGAAGCACCAAAATCATTCATTTATTCTATTATATCATTAATAAAATACTTTAAATCATATTTTAATTATTGCATTCATTTTTCCCTTATAACTAGGAATTCCTTGCCAAGTCATCTTGACGGAAGTATGTACAAAGTATTGTTTTAGCCAGACTGTGTTGGGAATTGGGAACGGGATCTGAGTGGACTTATGTCCGAAAAGTCTGAAATTTTGATCTTAAGAGAGGGAAAAAAAACAATTACAACCAAACAGAAAAAAAACTTGTTAGGAAACAGACTATTTCCTTACTACTGTTTTGTTAACTACAGCCTGGCCGATTAATAGGACCTAACATTCGAATCGAATCACAGCTGTGACTGATATATGTACGTACAGTATGACCAGTGTATGTATGTACGTACAGTTTATTTGTGTGTAATGTATATATTCTCTTCATTAATGTTTGCAGCTTGTGTGCATTATGTGTGTGTGACTAGTGAAGGGAGCAGGTAGTTCAACACCCATTCGGACTTCGATGGAACATGTTACGATTGGTGAATTCATCAACGACATATGCGATGATTGTCATGCTTAAACGTTTTTATAGATCTAGAGAAAAAAAAATTGGTGGAAAGTAAAAAAAAATATGTTGGTTTTTTTTTCTTCTTTTCTAAAATTTCGGTTGATTATTTAAAATATGCAATGACGTTTCGTTGATGACGGATGTGGTGTTTAATCATTGTTGTGGATGTTTCATCTCCGTTTTTGATTGCATAGCATCCAAATAAACCTGCTTTATACCTCCGTGTGTTAATTTGTTGTTTATTTTACCGATCATTTTATTATTTTCCCTTCCTCCGGAGTAATCTTTGTACCGCTCCACCCAAGAAACGGAAGAGTAGCTGCGTACGGCCGCAATAACTCTTCAAAAAATCATAATTACTACCTATTAAACAATATTAATTATGTCCTTTTTTCCGAAATATATTTTCGATACAAAAAACAGGATAGGTGGAGATGGACTACGAGCCATTAGTCTAAGCACAGAGCGTGTAAAAGTAACAAGTGCATTTTTACTTTTGTTTAAACCTGAATCCAGAATACGGAATCGTGTTTACATTTTGTTCAGCCAACTGGGTGACCTTTACATTTCCCGCCCATTTCCTTCACGTTTGTTGTAGATGTGTCAAGGCTAAAAACATTTCTATTAATTTTTAAATGTATTTTTACTGAATAAAAACTGAACAATTTTTTTTTTTTTTTTTTTGTTGTATACTTGTAGAGACATAGTAAAAGAATATTGCTACTAGTTTTCACCGTATCGTCGGAATAGCAAACTCTTCAGCGTATTGTAATTTAAATATAATTACCAAATATATTTCGTTATAATTTTGGGAAATTATTATTATTTTTCCCCCAAGTTCATTTATTGCTAATTTAGCGATTTCTAAACACGTCTTTATCTGGTATCCGGTGAATAAACTACATAGAATAACTTCCAGTGAAATATTTTTCCTGGATGTATAAAAAAAGTCAAGCATCAAGAATCCCTGGTCTCTGAATAAACATACAAGTCATCAACATTGATCATTCAATGCGAACAGGTTTTAGGTAGAGGTCAATCGACTTGAACATTTTATATTGGTTACGGATATATATTTTGGATATATTTAAATAATATACAAAGTTTATAATGTAAACGAGGACAGTTAGTTAGACAGGCTGTGTTTAAGATAAAGTGACTGTCAATAAGATGAAATGTATACTCGACACGTTTATATCAAACATCCCATTTCGCTAATTTATTCTCCCTTTTGACATGTTCAAAACTAAGCTTTTTGGCTTCGTAATTATCTAGGATACATTTAATTTCCATTTATATAGAGGCACCGAAGGGATAAAATCAATAACATCCTACTTCCTCGAAGGGTTATCTCTTATCACATCCAATTTAATTGTAATTATCTTCATTGAAAACTTGACAGTTAACTGAAAAAAAACCTATATTGTATTAGCAATTTAAAAAAAAAAACAGCTTATATAACAATTTTTCTCGTCGAATTTTCAAGCATGTTTGTCTGAAAGGAAACTTTAAGTCTAACTAATCTACAAACTCTTGACATTTTTCACGGTTTATCAAACACTTTTGATAACATTTAATAGTATGACATTAAGAATGTTGACATTAAATAACGTTGTTGCTGCCCTAAAAGCATTTATTTATTTTTTCATTCCCGCTAGCACATTATCTCATTTCATGTGCTGACCATCTGGGCCTTAGACACTTATCAATGAGTCTATCTAACGAGTGTATCTCAAGAGTATAAATTTACGATATCTTAATCCATTTAATTGTTACGTTTTTAACAGAAATGTAGGCGCTGAGATGATTTTAAATCATTAACCTTATCTATATCACCATTGCTGTTAATCTCGAAAACGTGCTACGCTCATGAAAATATATATACACATTGTGAAACATGAAGTAATGTTTTATATAGAAAATAATAATAAAGTTTTTGAAGTTTTATTCATATATTTCTGTTCCATTGCCAAGACCGAACAGCAGAACAGCATTCCTGCACATAATAAACGGGAAGTAGTGCCTAAATCCATTAACGACGTCCATAAAGAGAAGTGAACTGAGGATAACCAGATAATGGACAGATAGAAAAATATTATCCCGGCATATCACGAATAAACGTTATAACAAAAATTTTGACTTATATTAATTGTTTCTTTGTTACTATTCATCTGGTATATACACGAATATCATTAAAACATTGAAAACGGATAGCCATAAAATATTATCCCGACGTATCGTGAATAAAATTACGACAGTTTTGACTTTTACGTGTTACTTTTCACGTTAATATTCTTCTGCGCTATATTTTAATGAAAATAAACGTCGAGGAAAATCAATTATAATGTGGAAAAATATCAAAAAAAAACTTCAATTATTCTCCTTTAAAACCATACAATGTATTGATCTCTAACCCTCCTCGTAGATTAATTATAAACAAACAATACATTAAATTCAAAATGGCTTTTCTGGAGAATGTTTAAAATTTTATAACCTCACTTAGAAAAATATATATATATATATTTTTTTTTATCTTTCAATAAATGCTTACGAAATGTTAAAGGTTACGAAGGGGTTTAGTTATCGAATTACAGAAAAATAAACCAAATATATTGGTCAGATGTCACGTATCGATGGCAGATGGCCAGACATCATGTGATAGTCCAGGTGATGACAGATACGTCTTTTCAATCGAAGATGTTTACAAGTAGAAAACACTATAGGAATTGTGCTGGGGTGTATTAGTACCTGATAAGATTAAATGCTGACTAAAGGGGTCGAGTTGCTTGCATTCAACGAAATTATTATAAATATTTACTTGAGAAATATTCGTGTCTGATAGCGCCTTATCCAAATTTTTCTTAATTAAATACGTTTAAATAAACTATATAAAAGTAGGTAAATATAATTAACTTTTAATATATTCGAAACTTTATTTAAATATAAAAAGAATTATCAATTGAAAGTTTAAAATTCTTCGAATTTATAGGTAACCCTTTTCGGTTAATGTAACTCTTGGTGCCAAGATGGCGGCTCGTCTATGATTCCAACAAGGAAACAGTGGAGGTACGTTCTAACCTAACCTAACCTATTCTAATAAATTACCATAATTATTAGAATAGGTTAGGTTAAAACGGTTCGTCCCACTGTTTCCTCGCTGGAATCAGAGACGAGCCGCCATCTTGGCACCAAAGGTTACATTAACCAAATTTTCTTCTTAAAAAAATCGAAATAATTACTCGAAAAATGTCTAATTTTATGAGAAAATTCGTTGAAATGTTTCAAAATTAATTCGTTAAAGACGTTATATTCTTAATTATGGGAATATTAGCGAGGATTTTATTTTTATTGGCCTGATTTATTGACATAATTATGAAGATACCAAATTAAAAATTTAGATTATGAAAAGGAAAATAATTATATACATTTTTATAGAGCAAGCCGCTGATATTTATCAAGTAAATAATACTTAGTTCTAATTTCGAATTTTTATTTTATTTATTAAACTATTTCGCAACTAACGTCGCCATGCAAATTTACTTATAAAGTAGATTAATACTGTAACATTAAAATAAACGTGATAATATATTTAATTACTGATAATTAAATATCTTATTGTGTTTTCTATTGAAATTAAAAAATAATATATTTACATATAAAAATTTTATACGCATAAATTAATAATGAAATATTAATGTAAATAAGCTTATCTGGAAGACCTTCCGTACCCGTAAAATAATCGTTGTATCGTGATAAATTAACAATTATCTGAAAAACTTAAGGTTATTTAGTTTAAACCTTGTTAAATTTGACTGATAAAATGCTTTTTCTTTATTATTGATACATTAAAAAAAGAAAAAGAACACGGAGTAAAGATGTTTCTAACCTTGAACACCGAATGAATTATTCTGACTCGTTACTTCCTCCTTAACAGAATTAATTAAATAAATAAATAGATTCACTATCATTTGCATATTTTATGTGCTTAAGGACGTGATTATAATGTTTGTTATTGAATTTTTTTTAGTGTTATTTATTTCCTGTTATGTGATTTATAGTGAATTTGTTTAAAAGAGCACCTGCTGAGTCCCACAAACATCTTTAAAAACTCCTATTTTGATAAATATTCTGACCGATTTCGTGATGAAATCTTTCGTATAACGAGAAAAAACTCAATGTTATCTATTGAGAAAATTGATAAATTATATATATTTTTATAAAAACATCCGACATTTGTACTGGATTTTATTGATTAGAAGAATACAAAACATTGTAAGGCATTGCAAAATATTCTCGCTATTTTTTTTTTTTTTTTATTCACTTTCAATAATAAAATTTTAAAGAAAATCGGTTGCAATTATTTATCGTGTAAACGAGAAGCAGATTCGGCCTAATTAATGTGTAATTTAATACCTTTTAATTGTTTTAAGGTAAGAGGATTCTCAACGTGTTGCGTTTTCATTGTTTTAATAGCACTAGACAATACTGTATTGTGATCATCATTTAATCATAATAGAAACGTGAGAATATCCTGTATATTGAGCTAAGTTATTACCAATTTTGATGCTTTCTCTCTTCGTAAGCATTTGATTAATTAGCATCAATAACAATATTGATATTCGAGATATCTACTGAGAAATTCCTACTGGATCATTTATGCGGTAGGACGAGACGAGTCGACAGCGTGTGATAATTTATAATTTTATAGCACTTCTATCAGCATTATAATTATGAATTTATATAGAATTTTATGAGAAGAATTTACTCCCTTCTGACTAATTTACTAATTGTGAATATTCACATAAAAACCTTACTCAGTACTAAAAATATACATAATCTACTCAGCTGTTTTTCTTTTATATTTAATTAAAATTACTAACATTTAGACAAAAAAAATAAGAACTAATTAATGATATTTTAAGATTCTGTTAATTGTAAGAATAAAACTTTTATATACAGTCAAACCTCGAGGCAACTGACGAGAACGTTAGAAAATGGCCGCCATTTGCGGGTTATTTCGTACGCAAGTTCGTGAAAAAAAGCTGCTAAATTTCGCTACAAATAAATACTAGAATCGATTATTTCTTTAATTAAATAGGAAATTTTTAACGTTATTTGACAGTACAATTAGACAAGAAGTAATATTTTCCGTCTCTCTCGAAGCGAATATCAAAATCTATACAAACTTTATGAGCCATGATCCATATTTCCTAAATTATAAAGGATCCGGATTCATACGTTATTATGGTCGTTGCGTCACTATATTGAAGTGCCCAACCCTCCGTTCTGATTCACTGATCATTACACATAAGCAAATGGCATATTTAAACTATCCCGAATGAAAAAAATAATAATAATAATAAGGAAAAATAAAAAAAAAAACTACTCTTCCTCGTCCCGCATCCATTCTTTATCATCACTTCACTTAACCGAAGTTAAATATAATTATTGTAATTATAAATGATGGGTTTAATTTTCATTAAATTAATTTATAATGAAAGTTTCGTTGCTAATTAATCAAATTCAAAATTTTATTTATTAAACGTAATCCTTATGGTAATTCAAGCGAGTCGTCATCAATAACTGGAGTTTTAATAACTGCATTAACTTGTGATTTATAATTGTAAGCTGACAAGTAGCCATCGTTTGTATAATTAACTATGCCTTTAATTAATATTAAATTTTTAACCCAACAGGTTTTCAATGTCTTAAAACTGCTTATAAGACTATAATCCCGAATAAATATTTCTTAATTTCTTATTAAAATAGGTTATATATTACGTGTTTTTATTATAGAAAATCCAAGAAAAAAGGCGGATTTCTGTTCGACGGAGCGTAGCAAATAGCTATTATTTCAGGCGCTTACAATACGTTTGCTCTTAATTTGGCTGAAAATAAATGGATCAAAATAGTAAAAAAACACTATTAAACCTTTTTTTTTTTGCTCCGTGAAGAGATTTAATATCCGGTTTTATGCACTCTTCATATTATCATAACGATGATATAGCTGTTTAGAATAAACAATATGGTCAACCTATAATGACTTTACTATTTGTTATTTATGTAATAAACATCTTTATTAGTAAATAAATTAATATAATCTAACCTGAAATAACGGCAACCATTTTTTATGTTAGTTCGCTGTAGGCCTATATGAATTTTCAAATTTACACATTAAAACTCGACATCAACGTTCTCGACAGGCGCATTCGGGTATCAGAGGAGGCAGATGCTCTCCTTAATATAATATCTGTGGTAAATAATTAAAAAATTTACACGAATAAATAATTAAATAAAGACAAGATTTGCCTACGAAAATAATTTTATACGCGAACCTATTCCCAGATTCCACCTTACATATGCGGATAGGCGCAGATACTACGTTAAAAGTAATAAAATATACAAGATAAATATATATATATTTAATATTTGGCCATAATTTAAGTTATCTCGTTACGTATATCACCCGAAAGAATTCATTACGTGATTATATTTTAATTAAAATTATGGAGAGTTTGGATGTTGTTGCAGAATGTATTAATAAAAGGAGGAAATAAATTTACATAGCTCGACTCTTTATCTAATTTCTGATACCTTTAAGTCAGTTTGGATTTATAAATTTAGGCCCGAAGCATGTTTTTCGCTTATCATCTCTATAAATATCGCTTCAAGTTAAGCTGCATTGTTTTATGAATACGTTCGGAGCGATAAACATTCAGCCCTTTGTACCTTATGAAGAATTCTTAATCAGATTAATTTGGTTTATTATATTTATTTTAATCTAAATAACCCGATGAAGTATATAATTAGATACTAATTATTTATTTTTTATCGGTTATTATGCAGAATTTATCAAGGATGATAAATAAAATTACGTGTTAAAATATCTTCTTTTAGAGCGTGCAATTTTACGAATATTATTATATAATAATGCGTTTCTTACTAGACCTTCGACAGAATTCAATAACAGGAAGTAATTAAACGTTATTAATCACCTTTATAAAGTTATTTAAAAAATTATTCAATACAATGGAGTAAAAATTATAAATTTGGCAAATTTTTATTGGTGTTAACGACTAAAAACTGTATTGTTCTTTTCTGAAAATTTCTTAAAAATCTTCACTTCGAGATAACTTATTTAAGTATTGTTAGAAGTATATAATCGATTCGTGATAAGTGCAAGAGATTCGTGAAAGTGTAAAGTAGTGTGCAAGAGTTAACATAACCTTGAAAGATCTACCTCCATTATAGAATTCACCGGGAGGTAGATCCAACCGACCGTACAGTACGTACCCCCTCGAAGAATAAAACTCTTGAGCAAACATTTGATAAACAGGGTAACCAAGAAGTCAGTTAATCGCTGTAAAGCTCAAACTGATTAAAAAAAAACCTGTCCCTAATTGGGATTAAGCAGATTCTTATATCTAAAAATCAAATTTCTAAGAATAAATAAAAGAATTTAGAACGTCTTTGATTTCCGATAACGTTTTCTTGTTAACGTATCAGTCACAATTATCATCTCTTTTATTATCATCGAGTCAGATTATCGCCATTACGAAATGGGGAATTTTAATTAGTCAATGAACTGCGTTAAGATATTATAAGTCATAATTTATTTAATAAATAATATAATAATTTTATTGAATAAGCAACTATATATATATATATATATTTACTTGTTTAATTACATTTTAACGGATGAGGGATGATGATAAATGATCTTTTCTCGTCTTATCTTAACCTAAATTTAAGAATTAAAAAAATAGTATATAAATGCGTTAATTTATTACTTAATTAAGAATTTTAATGTTAATTATCTATAGAATTTAATAATTATCCAGAAGATAAAAGGAAGTGACGATAAGGTAAACTAAATGACGTTCATCCTTTACGTATTTGGGATGATTAGTTACAATTCTTTATATATTTATCTTAATTTATATTAAAGATGAACAGGAATTATCATTTCGACACGTCGAACACGTTTTGAAATTATATTTTTAAAAGATAAAAAAATAATTGTATATTAAAATTTTACTATTTTTATATTCTAGAAATTATATAATTCTATATTTTTTTTATGTTTAATAAATTTACGGGTGTATTTAAAATGGTAAGTTGTTTACCCCATTAATTCTATCGCCATTAAATAATTGATAGGGAAAATTTTCCATCAACGAAGTGGAATTTTTGACTTAATGAAATTTTTCGGTCATAATTGTTATCGATCATACTTTCGTATGATAGAGAGTCTTTTCTAATTCCGTACCAGTAGTTCCTCGGTTATCGAACGTATCGTCCAATTTAAAATGTCCTACTATACAGATAATGACTTAGATTCATTGCGGTTCCAAGTCGTAATATATAAGAGGCCCTTTCCCTATACTAAATAATACATTTAACGACCCTAAGCCATAGTATGCTCGGGTTATACGTAAATCTAGTCCTGTTATCGTTCAACGAAATGCTTAAAACATTAAAATAGTCTCGCATATAGTTAAAATCTCTTCGCATCTAAATTATCATCAAATAATAATGAATTTCTTTAATGGCAATTGAATTAAAATGTTTGCCTCGTAAGCATTATGGTCTTTTTCTTTGTCCACTTTGGATTCGGCGAGGGATTAATTGTTAACGGATTAAATCCTTCTTATCTCAGATTAGTTTCTTATACTTAAAAAACAGGTTTTACCGCATATATATTTTATAAAATATCGATTAAAAAGAGAGATTTTATTCGATTATAAACGGAAGAAATGTTATTTTGTTATCGGAGTTCTTCGAATAATAAAAAAAAGAAGACTTCTATAATTTTATGACCCCGCGAAACGAGTTTAGCGGAACTGTATTAAATTTCTAAGAAGAGACATTAGTTATAATTTAAATAAATTTCTTAGTAATCATAAATTGTATAGTCTATCTAATTTAACGTGGGGTGTTCTCGGTTTAATGAGCTTCCTCAATGAACGGCATCTCGAAAAGTTATCATTCATAACGGATGGAAATATACCTATTCATTGTTATATTATATACGTACTTAATGCCGAAAGAAACTTCGTTTCAAGAAAAGAAACTCAGACATCCGATAAGATAGTCTGAATCAAATCAAAAATTATTGTCCTTGAAGCATTTCCATAAAGCGCTTTACCATTTCTAAATGCAGCCACAGATAAGATATAATTGTAGAATCAGACGTCCGGGAAATGAACCAGATTAACTTTTTACAAACAGAAAAAAAAAAGGTCAGATAGGCGAAAATTCATTCTTTGTACCTTGATTTTTTGATATACAACAAAAGGCACTGACTTGTATCAGGATATTTCCAAGTCCAACCGAGAGAGATTCACTTAAAGTGTATTAGGGCCTACTTTTTTTTTTATATTTTTCTTCCATCTTCCATAGAAACCATTTTAATTTTGACGTTTGCATTCTGTTTAAATTACGTGTTTAATGTAATTCTATCTCACTTAAGCGCATAAAATACCAGGTTTTCCGGACACAACAACACACACATATATTAATACTTAGGTTGATATAGCGAATTATCATATTTAATCAGTCGTTTGCTACTTCCTTATATGCATAAATACAATAATATTTATTTTCGAGGGAATAAATATATATTTTCCTCGTAATTATTAAGCTAATATTGTTTTTTTTTTCTTCGAACGTCGCTATAGATTAATATTTATAAGAATTTTCATCGAATTGCTAATGTAAGTTTCGCGTGATAATTGCTTATACGGGGATTATTTTCATCAATTTTCGCGTCGAAATAACGAACAATAGTACCCATTTTACAATTCATAAAAGAAAAAAAATTACGCTATAATACTTAAGAACCTTTATGAAGAGATATTTCAAAATTTTAATTTTACATTAGCGTATTGTATCCACGTCCTTGCCAAGTAGAGAATAATAACTGTAAGCAATATATTTATGCACAGTTATATCGGTATTTCCCCTCCCCCTCTTCGTTTTTTTATGACGTTTTTAAATATAATTCAAATGCAATTATCTATAATAAAATTTTATGTAGATCCATTTTCATGTAGGGTAATGAAATATCGAGATTTATTCGAATTTTTATGGAAGTTATAGCGTTATTTTGCATGAACCTTGTCACTTGAAATTTATGGACGATGTAAGTTATAGAAAAATAAACAGTTGTTGAAGAGCGTGAAGAAAGGAGAGATCTCTCTACTGGACGAACCGGTTAGAAATGTTTTTATATGGCACCCATGTTTAACGTATAGCTTATCGAAAATTCCAAAATGTAGCCATTCGATAACATAAAATAATAAACTGTGATATAGCACCCTACATTAAATGTAAAGCTAAATAATGCAAGAGTCTATCGTTAATTTAATCTCTCTTTGTTATATAGGATAATCATTTTACTGGCCCTTATCATCCTTTCATCTTCTTCTCTACTAACACACATAAAAAAGCTAAATAATCACTTTTGTATCAAATGTAAGTGAAAATTATAGTGCTCTTATCTTTTAAATACCTGAAAATATAAGGAGTCTAATATACTTTTTTCTAATTTATTTGTTAATTTTGTTATTAATTGCATTTATTTAATGAATATTATTTACTGTTTGTATGGTGTTATATAGGTATATCCTTTCCGAAACTCGTATGCCCAATGTGCTTTTTATTCAAAGACACTTCGACTTGATTTTATTCAAACGAAATGTGAATAACTCTTCTAAACAAAGAATACAATCTCACATTAGCCATAAAGTGTTAGATTTCGCAATTGTCCTAATAAAATCACGCATCTACGTTAAAATTACGCTAAACTTTCCGTTCAACTTGATAACAGGAAACTATAATTTAAGAAACAGCGTTGTAAATACGAAGTGTGCAGTTTACGAAGCAGACAGAAAATGCAGTAGATATGTTTCCTTAGCTTCATAATAAAATTGCCGAGGAAATTATTTCCGTTAAAACACAACACTTGACACTATTGGAAGGAAAGATTACAAGTTCCTTTCTTTCCTTAAGAACCACTGCTCTAAACAACGGCCACCGACGGGAACATTATTTGGAGGGGTTTTTTTTTGTATGCATTTCAAAAAGAAACATTCCTTAAAAAAAGAAAAAAATGGCCACCGTTTAGAGGTGTTGGGAAGTGGTTATTATCGGTAGTACGGCAGTTTAATATTTAAAAAAAAAAAAGAAAAAAAAATTAAGACAGCTGCCATTTTGTTTCATTTACGTTTAATGAAATAGAGATAAAATTTTAAAAATTTCATTCAATTCTATTCAAGTCAACGTTAAATACAAAGTACGGAACGTCAGTTAAATGTGTAAAGACAATTCGAAATGCGTGCGGGTTATACGACGGGGTGGATTAAGCGCACAAAAATACCATTATAAAGTATTTACAGTAAGCTTTAGAACGGTTAACTGGATTTTGGCTCTCTTCTATACTTCTATACTGTAGGTTTAAAACAGCTACTAAATGGAAACATGCCGTTTCTACTAGTTTATATATGAAGAAAAATTTACGTAGATAAGTACAGTAGACCCCCTATAACACGGGTTCATATAACACGGAACGTATCTACCGTGTTATAGGGGGGTCTACTGTATAAACATTTAAAATAATAAAATGGATGTAAAAGAAAAAACTTTTAAAAATATTAGAAAAAGTAAAATAAATAGTAAAAGTGGAAAAATTTAATTAAAAAATGCTTAAAAGAAGAAAGAAAGAAAAGAAAGTGAATTATTAATAATAATAATAAAATAAAAGTAAAATAAATAAATAAATAAAAATAAACATTATCCTGTTAATAAATAGATAGAAATATAGAAATAAATGAAAAGCTAAATAAATAATTATATGACTATTTACTCTAACTTTTAGTCTATTTAATTTTTTAAAAATATATAAATAAAAACTTTAAAAGGCCTTTAAAGTATAGTATATAAGATAATTTATTTATATTAATGTAAAATAAATTTTCAATCGATTTTCTTATAGAGTTTAGGCTTCAAGTTACAGGGTACAGTTTAAGGCTTCACGTTACGAGAGTGGAGTTTAGACTCACACAAGTTTATTACACAGAGGAAGAAAGCTCTTGTATATACAGTATTATATCTTAAGGCCATTGGCGAATCCAATGCTATTTGAAACTCCGTTTAAGTATGTATATTTATATTTAAAATACTATTTAAAGAGCAAGGAATGCTGAAATTTTCAGGACGCCATTCTATCGATGACAGATTGAGTTTATATACGTATGACTTTTGCAAAATATTCTACGTGACTCACCAATTTCCTCGTACAATTATCGCAAATGTAAATAAAATGTCATAGAAGACATCAGGTGATGTTCTAGGAAGAAAAAAATAACGTATGGAAAATGATTTTGAAAAATATATATAAAAAAAATTTCTTTCTTATTTAAATATTTTGTTATTAAACTATTTATACACGCAAATGTATACATATGTAAAATAGTTTTTATGATTACTCGATTGTAAATGAGAGAGATTCAAGGTCAAAATAATAGTTAAAAATGTCACGTGAATGACAGAATATGCTATTAATGCTTTAGAAACGTGCTTAAAATAATAATAATAATAATAATAACCCAATAAAAACAATATATAAAGATAAAATAATTAACGATATACTCTTATATAAATTTTTATTTAAGAAAATAAATCAAAATAAATGTATTTAATGTTTATAAAAATAATTATTTTTAGTCTTATTTAAGTTAGAAAACGAGAAATATTTGCCTATGTCTATCCGCATTTATTGCTTTTAAACCATGCAAACATCAACCAAGTTTCGTATATTTTACTTATGACATTTTAAACCGCATCTACAATTACACTAGTTTTATATAAACTAAACAGCATATATTTTAATTTATAATGGTCTACTTTTAAATGTAGCAAAACAGTATACAATTATTAATAATGATATTTTTAATCGGGTTTAACTAAATTTAAATAAACATCTTTTAATATAAATTAATATATTTTATAATTATATTTTAAGCAAAATAAATAGCTTATATTTAATAATAATAATAATTATTATTACGGGTTCGTATAACACGGAACATATCTACCGTGTTATAGGGGGGGGTCTACTGTATAAACAATTAAAATAATAAAATGGATCTAATAATAATAATAATAATTATTATTATTTTTTTAAAGTGACTTAAGTGAAATAAATGGTATTTTATTATAAAAATTATTTAAGAAAATACACAAATATTTTAATTTAAATTAAAATTATATCTTGTTAAATTCATTTTATTTGGTTAATTTTTTATCGAGTAAAATTCTTATATAAAAGCAGTTAAATTTTCTAAATTTGCTCATTAAACTACTTAGTTTAAAATATAAAAATTCGATATAAAGTAACCTTGACGTTGAAATATTTTCTATTTTTATACACAGATTTTTAGAAAAAAAATCGATAAAATTTATTTATTTATTTATTAATAAATTCTATGATATTTTAATAAAAGGAAAACAAGGGGAACAAATTATATTACAAATAAACTAAGTTAAAAAACACGATTTTGGGACTTTACAAGAGCTTGACAGGTTGATAGACAAATTAAAATTTGATGTTAATGTTTGACTTCCGTAATTATCTTATGAAGTTTCGTCATCCCTTTGCAGATAATCTGTTGATGCATTGCTGTTCCAGCTATATTAAACTATATTCTATATATTTATAATATATATAGCCTATGTTTTAAATAAATAAAATGGTTTAAAAGATAATTTTATAGAAAAACCAATTTTGAGAGTGGAAAAATCCAATATAAATAACTAGAAAAAAATGTAAAAGTCTCTCCTATTGCTATGGTTACAGAATCACGTTGAGAGTTTCTTGATAGAAAAATAGAAAAACAAATTTAATTTCAAAGTGATAAGGACGTTTGATTAAAGTAATATTAGAAAATAATAATAATAAAACAGAGTTTTATATATTTATTATGAAAATAAAGACGAATTTTGGAATAATTTCTAAACTAATCTTCCACATCATCTTTATTTATCGCGAGTATCTTAATTTAAATTCGAATAATAATAATAATGATTATTATTAAAATGATTAATTAGAAGATAAATATATTTAAAATTAAGATTTAATTGAGTTTTTATAAGCCTTATTCACTATAAAAATATGTAAGAGTAGGTGTAAATATTTTCCTCGTTTAATAAGTATTTATTACTTTTTTTTTCTTTTTTAATTTAGATATATTATTTAATTTTTAAACCGGTCGATTTTTCTGTAGACATTTTTAAATATTCGATCGATTCAAAAATAAATTACTTACAAAAATCCGGTCTAAAAATCATCAGAAAAACATTATAAAAAATGCGCATCTCGTTATTGTTATATAGAATGGAAAAATCTAAAAATAATTGCATAGAACGGAAGGGAAAAAATTTCCATCCCTAGAAAAATTCAAAAAGTCGTTAGTTATTGCCAGTGTCTTTTCTTAGGATGCGTGACGTATATCCGGTTATCTTCATCAGCATATTTCCGTTTAAGAATGGAAAGAATACACCACTCCATACGTTGCGAAACCTTCTAGAATATCAGAAATATAACAATGAAAGATGTTATAGATAATGAATTATTTATCCTTAAAATGTTTTTTTTTTTTTTTAATAAGTTATAGAAAGGGTGTAGGAATTTTCGAGTGGTAGTAATAAACATATAGTTATTATATAGAAATATTCAACAGTGTACCGAGACAATTACGTTGACCTAATTAACTATCAAGGTGATTAAATATTAAAGGTGAATACCAGGTGTCTTGGTGGTATCACACCGTTATTGGTGACGTCATTTAATGGTAAACATGTTTGTCACCATCCAGAATTCTTTTTATTTCATTATCTTTAAACCCAACGGCTTCTCTTATTCACGATTACGGATTATGTGCGACAAATCACGTAATTCGCGCCAACAATTCAACGATTCTTCTTGCAAGAAGTTGCATCATTCGCTACAGAATTCATCGTAAATAAAACTGTGTAAAAATGACAAGAGATTTTCATTTTTGTTTATGCTTATTTATTAAACATTGATAGACTTTTCTAAACACTATCTCGCAAACTGTCATGAAATATTTATCGTCAATTACTAGTCATAACGAAAAATTAGTCATACTAATCTCGAGTTTATATCAAAAATTTTAACCTAGAAAATAATAAGATTGCATGCATTTTTATAGATTTTTATTATACCTGTATACGCAATCTATAGCACCCATATAATGTATAATGTATAGAATCATTAGCATAAATTCTATATTTTTCTGCGTTTGCATGATAATGATGTTTAACAATATATTGATCAATAATGAAATGTTGTGTAGTAGAAAATATTATTCAAAAGTTAAAAAAAAAAAAAAAAAACACATAGGCCTACCCTACATAAACCTATAATTTAATAACTTTTAATAATTCAAACTAGACCTAGATAAAAATGATTAGTCTATATAATTTGCCGCACTTTGTCCAAAATTTTATTGATAAGATACCCTAGTTACTAGCAAAATTTATTTATTTCTTCCTTTTTTTTTAAAAAAAAAGAAAAAGTTTATATAATGCTAATAGATTATAATTTATAAAACTATTTTTGTTTTCTATCTTCTATGACACATACCGTAGCAACAGCATAAAAAATAATATAAAAAAACAAGTCTAAACAAGTCAAAATTGATAAACTAAACAAAAAAAATACACTTTTTTGTATTGTCTTCCATGTGTTTCGATTAAACTTATATGCTGTCAAAAAAACTGATGAAATAAACACCAAAAAATATATTATTGTGTTATAATAATTGAAGTAAAATACACCTAAACCATACAATAGTTTGAAGACAATAAAGGAAAAATCTGCACACCTTAAATAGAAACAATATAGAATAGAGAAGTAAGAAGCCACGTGTTCGGTTGCTATGCTTGTTAGGTCGTCGCTTATTGGTTGACATTGGTTTGTCCTTGTGCGTGATTAGGCAGTTGTAGCCCAATGACCGATAGCCTTTATATATCAGCTGTTGTTGGAGGCGATCTGTCAGACGAGTTTAGGATCTTGTGCGAGTTGCTACGAGGGGACTTTTACCGGCGTATGGGTTATGAAAAAGAGTATCACGTCAAGTTAAAACTTGCCAAGAGGTGTGATAGACACTTGTTAAGTAACACAACCCAACAGAATCCAATCATGAAGTTGCAAAGTACGTTGAAAGCACCCGAAATGCCTGTAACAGAGTGCGACTGGTTCGACTTAAATGGTAAGTTTCCGCACCTTTTTAACTTATAAAAAAAAACCGAAATCAATATTAATTAAGTGAAGTTAACTTCTTTTCCTTTTTTATTTCTTTTTTAAATAGAAAACACTCCGTTTGAAGACGCGCTAGAATTAAAAAAATGCAAATTATTAGCAGAGAGGGTCGAAGATCGTTTGAGGGAATCCAAATCTCGTCTGCACTGTGGTGAAGTTTTAATCCCGAATAATTTAACGTTAAGAATAGCTAAAGACTGTTTGAAGATGTCCGAAAGTGAACCCTGCGGACTGAGAGGATGCGTGATTTACATAAATTTGGAAGAGAAGAATGCGTGCCATAGGTTAGGCAAAGTGGTCTGTGATACAGATACGGTTTCGACCTTCGAAATCACACTCAATCTTCGACAGGACTGTAATAAATGGCTTAACCTGACACGACTTGTACCTGAACGACTTTTAAAAAAATTCGGGAAAGATCGAGCTTTAGTCATCAGCGAAAGCTATACACTTCGCAAGAAAAAACTGTATAGATCGAACAGTAGCTGATTCGAATCCATAAAAGAAAAAAAAAAGCCATAGTACGCACAATCTTTAAGAATGTGTGGGAACATGTGATTATTTTTCCTTTTTTTTTTGAATGATTGTCGTGTGTAGTAATTGATCTTTTTCATGTTATAAAAATAGGCAGCTTTCTACTTACTTCAGGCTGCTTTCTTCTCGACACACATAAGAAAAAGAAGCATTTAATTGCACTTGTGATGATTTTTTTCCTTTCATCCTATGTAAAACTGTATTGTAAAAAAAAAAGTTTTTTGCACGTTTCCTATCATTATACAAGTCACTATTTAAGTATTAAAAAAGATTTTTTTTTACCTAATTTGTATCTTATTTGTTCGCGTTTAGAAAAGACGAATTGGAAATATTTAACCATTGTTCAAACACTAGAGAATAATAATAATAATTGTATATTGTAAAATTATACCAAGAAAGTTCAAATCCGGTTAATATTCCAATATTGTATTTTCTTTAATGTATTTTTCGCTACTGTAGGATGTCCATCTTATTTTTTAATGGCGCATCTCTTAATAAAAAATGAAATTTGATAAAAAGTTTGTTTGTGTGTGATTTTTCTGTATCTAGAACATTCGACGATTAAGAAAATGCGGTTAGCCTTTAGTCGTGCGGGTTTTGTGACGTGAATGTAAAAAAAGTTCAATGCTATCGGTTCTATCGGATGATTTTTGACGTCACGATTTCGTCAAAGATTTTTCGCCACTTTAATATTTTTGAGTCATCTTTCGAAGTAATTTATAGGTCACGTGACCTGGAAGGGGGAAAGTTGCACGTGTGTAATGTCACGTCGCTCGAGGTGGCTCACGTTTCACCTTTTTTAAAACCGTTTTGCTCTAAATTTTTATATTTATTTATTTATTTTACTTTTCGAAAACTTTAATTTTTTTTTAATATATTAAAGTTTTAAAATGGGATAAATATGCAAATTAGAATTTTATTAGAAAAAATGGTGTAAGGAAGGAATGCAGTTTCATCATTTTAGTATTGGCTCATGCTATTGGACGTGTAAGCTGTTTTTTCGTTTTTTTATGGGAAAAGTGCGTATTTAATTTAAAAATTCTTTATTTTGTTAGCATTTTAACTAGTGATTACGTCTAAATGACGCAACAATGAACGTTTTTATATCAAATTTATACGTAACTGAAGAAAGTATATATAAAGAATTTTTTTTATAGATCTAAATCATTATAAACAAATGAAATTGAAAAAAATATATTATTTTTAAGTAGTATTTTCACTCCTTTAATGGACTCGCTTCCATTGTCGCGTTATAAAGAAAAAGGAAAAAAAGTACAGTACATCAGTTTTTACGATAATGCATTTTACTATTTAAAGCCTAACAATTGTGTACTTTAGAAAAAATTCTGTTAGGATATAAATATATTTTATATATTAAAAACACTAAAGTTCCTCTTATACTAAACCATTTAAACTGATGCAATAACTATAGAAAGATGATGCAACCAAGAAGAACATTACTACAGTTTACATTTAACAACGTTTCATTGCCACACTTTAATTTCATTCATTTACACTATTAAAGCCAACAAACTTAACTTTTATATAAAATTAATTATCATTAAATAGCTATTTTATGTATATAATTTTACATATACGTACTGTAGTACATACGCACACAGTTATACTCTACATATACTGTATATAGAATATATATATATATATATATATATATAATTTTGTATTTTTAATTGAAAGGTACTAATTTTTTCTTAAACTATTTTTAATTATGAATATTTGTTTAATGATTATATAATATAGAATTTGACACTTTATCTATTTATTATCAAATTTTAAAAATTGTTAGAGAAGTTATCTCATTATTTAAAGTTTTCGTGTATAGAATTATTATCGATGTAGGAAGTAGACTACTGAAAGATCAAATAAAATTATTGCAGTCTACAAAAGTCAATGCTACCAAATTCTCTTCTCTTAAAATAAAATAAAATATACATTTCTCCTTTTAATTTTCCTGTAAAGTCATTAAAAGTAACAGTCAAAGTGACTAATAATTACAATAATAACAAAAGTAATTAATCTGTTTAGGTCTAGTTTGAGTTATTGACAAAGTAAAAAGGGTAGAAATTGTATAAAAGTCTCCTGTTAATTATGTAATTAACTTATTATAAGTAAGGTTATTAATATAAAGTTTCTTATGAATGAAATGACTAAAATAGGTAACATTGCTAATTTAGTTTCAAATAAAGTTTGATATATATAAATGTGTTGACATGTATTTCATTATTTAAAACAAAATATAAAATTCTATGGTTACTATAATACAGTATATATAGCTCTCTCTCTATATATATATAGAAGGATAGTAACAGTTGCTAAGCCTGGTCTAGACGAATAACACAAAGTGCATTCAGCTAGGAGATTATGTATATCAAAGTGCGTTAGAAAATTGTTTATTGAGCACTTTTTTAAACTTAGAAATTGTATAATTATTAATTAAATTGCAGTTAATATAGTGTTTTATTTTGTGCGTAAATTAATATATAATTCCTACTTACAGCTACTAAACAAATCAACTCTTTGCTCATTAAAATATACAATTTACACTTTGATCAAACAATAAAAATAACAGAAAGAGTTGGAATAACTTGTAAATATATTTATTTTTTGATCATTTTATATAAACTGTAACTAAAAATTAATATATATATATGAAACTATCCTTTTACATGTACAGAATCAGTTTGCTATAGAAAAGGAATAAAACTTTTATAAATGATCTCGCATGAATCTGCTTAATACTGTATATTACATAAAGCCCACTGGAGCATTACAAAATGCATATATTTATATTTAGAATGTATCTTTCATTTTAATATTAAATAAATAAATTTTTTACGTAACTGAAATATAAAATGAAAAGAATAAAGGCAACAAGAAAACTCGGCAAAAAGTTTAACTATTAAACATTTAAATTAAGCCCTATTCTATCATAATTACAGCTCGTTATCGCAATTATCTTTTCTAATAGTTTAATAAAACAAAAATAAAAATTCGGGAGTAAAAAAATGCTAATGTCCTCAGACTTAAATAACCTTTAGGGTATTTTAAAGCTATTGTGTTTTCACATAATTAATTTATTGTGTTTTTTTTATTAATACGAGAATTTTCTTATCTTTTAGTTAAAGGACAAAGTCGAAAAAGATTCAATCTTTTGGAAGCGCGTACGAACACAGAAGATTGATAAAGTGAATTAAATTGATAGTAAGTCCGGAACAATCCGGTTTTCTTACTGATCACGTGATTCGGCACCTGTTTTTCTAACTTTACGCATCGTGGACGACTTAAATTATTTTTTGAAGTATCTCGGAACCCTGGGAAGTAAACAAGTGTGGCGTGATGACTACTTCAATGACGTTTGCGTAGTACGTACTGTTATTGATTGCTTTAAAACGCCTTATCATCATTTCCTATAACTGTATGGCCTGTCATTAATCCGTTATAAACTGCATAACGGATGCATTATTTCATAGAAAACATACGTTTTTCGAGTCTAGTTCTTTAGAAATATTTTTAAACTATCCAATATAATTAGAATATAAATTGATTATTAGATGCGTGACGTGTATATTAACTCATTATGCAGCGTAGAAAAATTATTCGTGTTATACCTGATGTGTCACGTGCCACAGGTGGTACGTGTGTGACAACGTGGCTCGTTTAGACCTACGCGATTTTAGAGTTAATCTCGCAACTTTTGCCTATAATTCTATTGATAAAATAATTATATGCGCTATATAATCAATCTAAACATTTTTCAAACTCCCTCCCTGGTTTATTACGTCAGATAGGGAAATATTTTATATCATTTGTTTCGTAAAAATCACTGCATGGAAGTATATTTCAAGGCTTTAATCTAATTTCGGGTGGACTTATGCATAATTTATTTTCACCGTAAGTATCGCGTGTAAGATTTCAACGCTGTCACTATCACATAAACCATATAAAATATTGAAATGTGCAGAAACGTTTTATCACTTTTTTTCCTCTGTAATACATATGATAATGCATAAAATTCGAACATGGAGGAAAAAAAAAAATAATAATAATCCGATATTTTACAACACATTATAAAGATTAAAATCAAAAAATAAGCATTTATAAAACAGAAAAATAAAGCAATAATTCAATAAAATATAAATATTGCTATAAATGTGACTTGAAAAATATTATATAAGATGAATGATAACGTGGGAAAAATTTTAGATAATAAGCGATATTAAATTAATTATCTTTTTTAATATTTAAAAAATTATGTATTTATTTATTTAATATAAATATATATATTTTTTAATTTAAAAAATCTGGTTTTTATTAAATCACACATTTTGAAATCTCATAAAATGTAACCTAAATTTATTTCTTGGTGTAAAATTCTAGATACTGTTATGTTATTGCGTAAAAAAAAAAAAAAAAATGACATTTTGAAATCAATTTTACAAGTTTTGAAATTTTAAAAATTTCTTTATTGTTCTATAAATAAATTTCTGTCCTATTTTCTAATTTATTTCATAAAATTATTAAAATTAAGAATGTTAAACGCCATTAAGAACTTTAAACGTAATTAAGAACACATTAGCAATGACCTTTAATCATTTCTGATTATTAAATTGCGTATTTTATTCCATTACGCCATTATGAAATGTAGAAAGATCTTTTAATTCTTATCATATGTTTATTTGCATATCGAACTGTGAATCACCATCGCTAATGATAATAAGTTTAAGAGTTCATTATCAATCGATTTTTAATTATAGAAACATTAAACATGTTTTAAAAAAAATTTTATATTAAAATAATAGAATATATAACAGAGTTTCCACGACGAAACAACTTATATTTTCAATTAACAATAGTAATATACAGAAGTATTGTTTATAATAAGTGTAGACGTCTATAGATCTACTTATATGTATGAATCAGCTTTATTAATGATCTAGTCTCCAATCGTCTTCGTATAAACATCCTTATTTATTAAATTATAACTTCGTATATATAAGTAATTGTTCAAATATATAATAGGCCTGTTTATATAATAAAGATTTAAAGACTGTATAGTATGAATATACTATAGTATGTTATTATATTTATAGAAGGTTATTGTTTGATTTTTTTTTATTATACTTTATAATTATAATGCAAAAATAAAATTATAAATTATAGTCTATATATTTAGGTAGCATTATAGGCAATTTACTTAATGTATATTGTTTTTTTTATTATTATTATTTTTTCCATTAGTAATAGTAGTGTAACCAGTGGCCCCTAAGCTATAACATATAACAGGTCCCTTTATTATATAATGTACAGGATGCGATACGTGATACATGAGTCCAACACATAACGTGAGTTCCTAAACTGCAACTTGTTTAGCTTATGTGCAAAACGACCCTGCGTGTAATACATTAAACAAGAATGAATTACGTGTTTAAAATACTAAATAAATGTTATATATTAATTAATATCGCTAAATGTTTCGGATTTGGTAAGTTTATACGCAAAACCTAAGGTTAATTAATCAAATAAAGCATTTTATGATAAACAGCGTAGAATAAGTGACTACTAGGTTCTCCGTGTTTTCACTTTCTTTTTTGTTAGACGGGAAAAAAGTGTCCTTTATAACGTGTCTGTAAGAGTGGGAATATTGCAGAAATTGTTTACAGATATTTAGAATCTCGTAAATCTAAAGTAGGGCCTACATGAAAAGAGTTCAAGGAGAAAACAACTAAACGGAAACTTACAAGAAAAAAGACACACATTTTCGAGTTTTAAGTCATAAAAAACATTTTAAAAGCTTGTAGTAAAGGATATCAAATAATAAATTAATGTAGTAGAATGAAAAAACGTTCTAAAAAGGCTATGATCTAAAGCAATGGTTCTCAAAGTGAGCGCCACCGCCTCTAAGGGGGCAGCAAGGGGTGCTGGAGAACAATGTACGGTAAAAACGCAGTGTGAGGTTCATGGAAAATTTTTTCTAATATGTCCAAAGGAAAAAACTGGCGTTGGGGTACGGTTAGGGGCGTAGGGTATAAGTTTATGGAACCAACGGACTGTGGCTCAAAAAAGTTTGGGAATCACTGATCTAAAGGGATGACATTTAATTAAGATGTGATTACAAATCAATGGATTCACTGACTGTAATGGAATCGCGTAGATATAATGAAGTAGCGTACTGAAACTGATAAAGAATCTTTTAGGTTTCATAAATCATAGACTAGATTTGGGGTCCCGAAAGCGGGTTTGACCGTTCTCCGGAAGATGGCCAGATTACCTAAATGGATAACAGGGGCGCAGGAAATGGGCCCTTCCGAGTACCGGTTTATTTATGATTGATCATTTGACGATTGCTACGATTAGCTATCTAATGTAGAATATAATGTCCTTACATTGCGTAAATATCTATTGAATAATTGGAAGTGTTAACTTTAATCTGTTAAAATAAATCATGTCTCATATTTGATAGAACACGTTTTTAGTGTATTTATCTAACCTCTCTTCACTCAATCAACGCTAGATTAGTGAAAGTAGCGATTCAAACTTGCTAAGTGACCAGGCAGTAAGAAATGATCAAGTCCATCCATCACATTAATAACATAATAATAGTGATGAAAGTATTATATTTCATATTCATGGTTAGTGCTAAATGATACAAGTCTTTACAAACAGGAATCATTGAATTAAGTTCATCACTTTTATGTTGAAACACTCAAAAGTTTAATCAGATATAAATATACAGTGAACTGTCGTTGAATTTTAATTGTTTCTAAAAGGAATAATTCAATTGTTTCTTTTAGAGAACCGTGAAAAACTAAAAAAAAAAGTTTTTGTAGAATGAGTTTTCAGTGGCGCGTTATCCTGTGAGCACTAAGAAAGCATTTTTTCTCACGCCCGTTATGAATCCGACCAGGCCCAAATGGGAGCAACAGGGTGGTGAGAGATAGAGCCCGACATATCGAAAATGGACCGTTCAAGAAAAAATTCTGGAGATTGATCGCCCGGATTTGATCCCGGATCTCTTAAAGCGGTAGGCGGATGCCTCATTCCATAATTACCGGATCGGCTATCCAGCCATTATGGAATGAGTTTATGGTATCAAGAAACAACAGGCAGACATGTTTGAAAACCACTGACTACAAAATATACGAATATAAGAACGTAGTAGAACACTTTCCAATAAAGTAGTACCAAGCTCATTCAACGTTTACTCATTTCAAAATACAGCTAAGTAGATTATTTCTTGAAATCCTACATAAGATACAGCCCTGGATGGTCCTCTCAGCGGGTGTCCTTGCCCATAATTTCGGCGTTCGAATTTATTTGTTCTCCAGCGTTCTAGTGCAGAAAGGTATATTGCACTTAGCTATTAATTTAAATGAAACAATTATATGCACACGAACTTATAGCATTTATTTTTTTCCGATTTCGTATCAATATAATTTTTGCAGTCAACCTATAATTACTGGCATTAATTTTTCTTGGCTATCGATCCAGTAGACAATTAAACCATTTCTATAATACTGTACTTTGTTATATGAAAAAGTAGTCATAGGAAATTATAATTCGTAAACATTTTAAAATTCAATTATCTTAAAAACAAATATTTATAGGAATTAGTTTATCTCATGATTGATTAATAGAATATTTTCCTTTCTAAACGATCAAAAGTAATCTATCGGTCAAGCAGTCTGAACCTATTTTACTATCCATGGTAACTAGATCAAAATTCTAGAGGTTAATAAACCTATATTTATCGAATTTAATAGAAAATATAAAACATTATGTAGGATATATCCTGGAAAACATAAATCATTTTATATTGCTTATATCCAAACTTCTTTTTTGGCACGATATCAATGAGACACTACGAATTATTTTATGGATGTTTATAATGGAAAGTAATTCTTTTTTAATATTTAAAATTATGATTTATCCTCTAAAAGACACGATAATTTATTAAATTGGATAAATAATGAAAAATAATACACACAAAGCTCAATTTTTATACAAAGAAGATGGGAAAAACTGATAAAAATTTGTATTTTTTTAAATAATTAATACATTATTTTTCTTATAAACTGCTAATTTCTTGCTAAAAAATAAAATAAATGTGTATTTTTTTTAAATTAAAAAAATTTCATGAAAAATAAAAAAATAAAAATAATAATGTGCAGTGTTTCCCTCTTCCGGCGATAATTAGAAACACGGCTTTAAAGATGGCGGCGTCCATTAGAAACTAAACATCGGAAAGAGTCGAGTTGTATTTTATAAATATGTAATTTAATTTTATTAAAAGTCTTAATCAATTTTTCTTCGATGAATCGAATTATAGAATGGTTCGTCATATTAATTTTAGCCTGTTCGTTAGAACATGCGAAAGTGAAATTTGCACGTGCAGAAGGTAAGTCAATTGAGTAATTAAATAAAGTTCTAGTATATTTTATATATTTGTACTTTAAAAGCTTTATTTGCATTAATTAGTGGAAACATGCCAAGCAAATAAAGAAGTTGTGGACGAGCAGTATATATACACACAAGATACTAAAAGTGAAGAAGAAAATGTTGACGTTAATAAGAATTCAGAAGGAGAAAATGTTGTTTCGAGTGTCGACACAGCGAATGCTCAGCTAGATGTACAAGTTACAGCAGAGGAAAACAGTACAGTTAATGGGACAAATGGAGGAAATAATACAAGTAAAATACGATGTACATTGAAAACACAACCAGAAGGAATTGTAAGCAGATTTCAGAATTTTATTTTCTTGTAATGAATTAAATAGAAATTGTTTTTTCAAAATGATATGAGGATTCTTTAAAACATTAAAGAATATACGGTATTTTTAATGATTACCAATTTTATAAATGCGTATGTGTTTCTCGTATTAATCTTTATTAATGTTTTAAGTTAAATAATTACATGTAAATTTGATGATATAAACCTTTTAAGATGTCAACCAGATGGACAAGGTGGTTAAGGTATTGGTCTTCTGCTCTGGAGATCTTGGGATTTAATCCAAATGGGTTAAAAAAATATCATAAATTGCACCTTCAGGAGACATTTCTAAATGAATTTGATAAAATTAATAAAATTCTAAAAAAAAAGTTGCTAAAAGAAATTAAAATATTATTTCTCTGATAATTCATGTAAGAAATGCTTTTGTCTACTAGTTTCTTATGAAAAAGAGTTGTGAATTCAAATATTAATCTTTGAACTACAGATATTATTTTATGAAATGTAGAACAGTGATTCCCAAACTTTTTTGACCCACTGCTTCCTTGCTTCCATAAACTTATACCCAACCCCAATATGTTTTCCCTTGTGTGAGAAAGGCTTGGAAAAATTCTTAAAAACTTTTCTATGAACTTCAAACTTTGTGTCCTTACTGAACATTGCTATCAACAAATGGAAACTGTTAAATGCAATGTTTCTTCTTACTCGTTTCAACAGAGGAAAGGGAAAGGGTTTGTTGATGATCCAAACCCTTGCCTGTAGTCACCGTTTGGTCCTGCTGCCATCTTGCTTCTTTTCATCCTACTAAATTTTTCTTACCACTCCCTGGTGTGATAGTGACCATTTTGTGAACAACTGTTCTAGAATTTAATAACATTTGTCACTATTGTTGTTTATAGTAATTTCTCTTAGATTTATTTTTGACTATTTAACAAATATACTAACTTTTGGTGTAGATTTTGCTACATAATACACAGAAACTTTACACCATCTTCAAACTAAGTTCTTTTCTACAGCTACACACTTTCAACATCCATATCAGTTATCAAAGTAGTCCTAGAAACCATTTTTATGATGTCTTTAAGGGTTTTTATTACAGCTTCTACCTATGCTGCTGATTAGAATCTGATTTTTCAACTTTTATTTTTGTTATAGGGAACAGATAAAAAAAATTCTCAGGAGTAGCTTGGGAATAAAGTAGTTAGGAAAATATTGTTATGTTTTTCTTAGCCAATACTTATTGACCAGGAAAACTAAAGTGCACTGCATTATTTTTTATCTGTTCAGGGATTTAATCTTGACTAATCTTACAATTAGAAAATTAATCTTGTGCTAGATTAATTTCAAGATTAGTACCTCTAATCTTGAAATTTAAGTTTAGCTAATCCTGATATACATTAATTAAAACTTAATAAATTGTAATATAATACACAAATACTTAATATAATAAAATATGTCTTATAAATATAGCAAAGAAAAATAAAAATGTGTACTAGACACTTTAATTTTGATATACTGTAATATATTATTTAATGAGTTATTGAAATAAATAATGCCATAACTATGCAGGTGCAACAGGTACAAAGGCATAGGGCCGAGGAGGAAAGTGACGGGGATATCAAAAAATAATCAATATTCAATAAAAGTTGTGCCGCAAACGGACGTTACGCATAGTATCTGCTATACACTAGTGAATACTTATTCAACTCATCATTAGGTTTAGATTTAAAACTTTTATTTGGAAAGTTTGTATCAGATTCTGACTCTTGTTTCATGTTTACTATCTCTAATACATGAAAAATTAAAATAGATCTCAAATTTCTTTCTTGAAATTTCATTGTATACATCACAATCTAGCAAAGTTGAAATGCCTAAGTTTGTTCATTTATTAAAAACAAGTTTCCTAAATTCTTTACACTGTTTCTATGTCGTTTTGTAAACATTTTCAACACCTTCTTACAGAATTATTTTGATAAATATTACAAAATAAATTACAGTAATATTACTAAACATAAATATTTTAGCAATAAAGATTTAACTATAAATATTTTATATTATCAGAGATGTTTATATCTTTTATTATAGTTTTTATTTATAAAAATAAATTTATATTATTATAAATAAAATTATATTTTTATAAAAATATTTTGTTTTAGTTTTTGTATTTTTTCAAAAATATTTTTTTATAAATAAAAAAAATAGAGGGGCAGTCTGCAAATAAATGACGATAAAGTTTCTTAGCATAGAAATGTGCTGTATTGGTAAAATATTTTCAACAAAATTACATTGAAATATTAGTTGATGACTGTTAATAGGCCATGACTTGCAGCCATTGAAATTGATCTGTTTGTCAAAAAGTGTTTTGTAATAGATCTTGCCAAATTCTTTCAGCTCTGCTATTATTTTCTTCATTTTAATTCATTATAACTTTATGCTTTAAAATTATTTATATAAAGTTTTTGTTTTATATGAACCCAAAATCTTTTGATTGGATGTAATTGAAGTATATTTGGGGATTAAATACTTTTAGAATAAAAATAATGTTACTTCTTTCCAATTCAGCAAGTGAAGCTTTTGCATAGTCGGCTGTAACGTCATTAAGATGAAAAATATTTTGTTCTGATAAGTTTCTTTGATAAATGGTAATAATCTTTTACGTATATATTTCTGGGAATAGATATCAGCTGTTATGGATCATTTTCAGGAAAAATATGGCTAACAATAACCTTTTTTGTTGTTGCCAATCCAAACATTATTTTCAGGAAATTTTGCCTGTCTGGTAAAACTTCATATTATACAGAGTTTTTAACTCCTACCAAATATTTTTTCTATACCGATTTCATTTCTAATTCTTCGAGCACATCTATAGATTGTGCTTATATATAATATTAATGCTGTTTTGACGCTTCACAGATAGACATGTCAGAATTTGACAGATCATTCAGAAATCAAACCGGTTTAAATCATTTAATTTATTAATTATTTTAGCCAGAATTTTAAAATTAACAACGAATATAACTAACACTTTATTTTAATGGATGACAATTATTTTGAAATTTACCTAATAATTGGTTTTGTCAAATTATCAGTTATATCCAAACAACTTTTAATACAGTACAGTCAAAATAAGTGTTTTTATATTTTATTTCAAGTTACGTCATCTTTTCTTTCGTTACTAAACGTGTAAACAATAGTATTTTGGAAATGATTGGTCCATTGAGAGAGTCTCACAAGTCAGAAATGTATAGATGCAACATTCCAATATTATTAATAATTTGGATAAAGACACGAGAATCTGTTTGAGGTATTCGCATGTTTTTTAAAGAACATAGCCATTATAAATTATATTTCAGTTACAAATACATCTGTCACTTAATTAAATTTAATTGTATGTTTAAAAATGCTCTTCATGCCTGCAGTGTGTAAAGGGTAAAAAGAAGTTTAATTTGTGATCATGATTTCATTTTTAATCATAAGCTTAAAAATGAGACATTATATTTGATATAAAGTTTGATTCTTTATAGTTTAAATACATTTTATTATCTTCTTATAAATAGATATTTTTGTTTTCAAAAACAAGAGACATTAACCTATATAATAAAGAACAAAAATGTTTTTGACAAAATTTTTCTAATTTTAAAAAATGAAAAAAAAAAAAAAAAAATTGCAAATATTCCAAATCAAGCATATTCATATAAGATCATCATCATAACATAATCTTTTAATTTTTAAATTGAAACGAAAACAAATTTTTTACGAAACAGTTTAAACGTGGATATATTTTCCTTTACATTATTTATAGACAGTTAAAAAAAAGAGAGGTTCATCTAATTTTAATAACTTGGTTAATTTTTTTTCACTCGGTATGACCCACTTTACTTTACTTCTGGACATTAACCTATCACTATAATATCAAGGTTGATGGTTAATAATAGGTTTACAGTGAGAATGTATAAATCAGTCTGGAATTTAAATTTGTTAGGTACATGACTGTATGCTAGTCTTCGTGCGAAATGCAAGTTATGTATCATTGAATGAACTTAAAAACTTTTCTTATTGAATACATTTAAAAAAATAATTTTAATTTTTGTTGATGAAATTCACCCTCTTTTTTCTAGAATTTAATTATTATGGATGACTATTTTGATTAAACAAATAAATACTAAAGAATAAATATAGATTAAGTAAACAATATATACTATTACGTAATAAGTAAACAAATTATAAGCTATAGACACGGGAAAAAATTACGACGAAAGAGCATCGATAATTGGCCGAACCGATCGTCTTTTTACGACGTTCGTAATTAACATTTGACCTGCCATTGACATTCATTGTCGTCTGAATTTTACTGCCGAAATACATTGCTTTGATAATTCTTATAACAGGGCAGACAAGAACGAATAGTTTTATTTTTTATTTTTATGGAAATTTTAATTAACTATTAGCTGACAAAACAACATATTTATATTTATAAGTTTCCTTGTTAAATTTTAATTAAATTCATTTTATAATTGATCTCATCAAAAGAAATTTGCTTTGATATTATTCTCTTTTTTCTTAAATTTATTTATTATTGTAGTTGTTTATTTATTATATTCAGAAATTTACATAATTTTTACTGTTTTGAATATATATAAACTACTGTTAAATACATATAACTTTCAAAATATATTTATATTATTTTCTTGAAATTTCGATTCAAATTTTATTACGAAACAACGAATAATCAATTACTGTATAATTTTCTAATAAATTTTTTTTTTTTTCACTTATATTTTTAATATTTGATAATTTAGTCATTATTATTGTCCAGTTGGTTAGCATCAACATTTATAATCAGTGCAATCCTGTGTAATAATCATATTTAAAGTTTTATCTATCATTACAAACTCATTTATTTAAAAACATTATATAACTTTTTTATGATATAAGTGAATTTAGTATATTTGATGTTTATTGCAAATGACGGCAAATATTTGATAAAATATACATTGTTTTCATTTGAAATATTGTCTTAAGAACAAGACAATAATTCTTCATTATTAGATGTAATTGCAGTAAATCAAACAAATCAAAGACAGGAAAGTTTTAATGTAAAAAGGAAAACATTCTAAAATTTACAATTCAATTATCTCCTTATTTTAAGTTACAGGAAAAATACCAAATACTTTGGAACATTTTTATATAGCTTTTAATCATATCTAAGTATTTAAATTGTGAAAATATTGATAAAATGTTTTTAATCTAATAATAATAATAATAGATGTGGATATTGTTTTTATTTCTGTTCACTGTTAACAGATATAAATATATTAAAAATGGATAACTAAAGCCAACCACTGCCGTATGTTATTGGTCTAAATAACGGCTATAATATTAATAAATTACCAAACAATTTGATACCATTATACGAGCGTAATGTTATATATACTGGAAGACGAGATTGGACCGGAGGTCCGGGTAGCATAATTGGCAACGTATAAGTGGCAGTTGTGGGTTCGAGTCCCGCTCCGGGCCGATTCTTTCTTCCAGTTTAATGTAAATTATTTAATTAATATTATTATAATTATTAAATTTATTAAGAGATGGTTCCTAATGCCTCCCTCTAGTATCGGATTGTTTGGTAATTTATTAATATTATAGCCGTTACTCAACCCGATAACGTACGGCAGTGGTCGGCTTTAGTTATATAACGTATCGGGTTTTAGTAGAGTTGTTTGTTTAAAAATGGATATTTTTTAATATAACACTAAAAGCAAATATATTCTTAGAAAATTCAATATTACAAAAATTTGCTCTTTTCAATGTAATAACCAATTTTCATCAGTGTAGACACTGTTGAAATTAGGAAACTTGTTATTGCATTTCCTGTTCATAAATTCAGTTACTCATAAAATTTTCTGTCTGGATAATTAATCACAGGAAAATGAATAGTTATTTGTGTTAAATTGAAACTATAAGCAAATTATCTGAGAATATTACTATCAATTTTAGGTATAAGTATGTGTCATTTATATTCAAATCATGTTTTGCTTAGTCGAGTATAAAACTATTAAATGATTGAATTATTTTACGATCTTGAAAATTTTAGACCATAGTGATGTTGATTTTTAAAAATATTTAAGGAAATCATTTATGAAAAATAATATGTAATCATCTAAATTAAACTTGTTAAACTATTGCATGAGATTTAAAAGATATAGCGTATCAATTTATAGATTTGTTGTCACTTAAAACCAATAAACTATATGAATTTATAAGTAAATAGAATTCAAAAATATTTGAGTAAAAAAAAATCAACTTTTTAAAAATTTCTTTAATTTTTTAATTATTAATTTAAAAAATTTTGTAAGAAATTATTTCATTTCTGCTTATTTAAGGTACCAGAAGTCAAGATAATGAATTTATCTTCATTATTAACTGCATTGACACCAGTTCCTAATATCACAGATGGAGAATGTGCTGTAGTTCTTTTTTATTCGCCCTGGTGTATATTTTCTGCAAGGGCCGCACCTCATTTTAATGCTCTAGCTCGTGTTTTCCCGCAAATTTCCTTTTATGCTATCGATGCCGTTCAACACACAAAGTAAATATATTCGTTAATTTAAAAAAAAAAAATTAGTTTGGAATTCTCTCTTTCTGATCTTTACAACTTTTATTTAATTAAATTTTTTATTTTAAAAAATATAAATAAATATTACGCAACTTTTTAAAATCCATAATTTTTCTTTGAATTAATATTAATTATAGCTTGCATATGAGGTATGGTTTAATAGCAGTTCCAACGATTCTTCTGTTTCAAAATGGACGAGCAGTTGCAAAATTTAATGGGTCTCATTCCAGTCTAGAAAAATTTTCAAATTTTGTAAGTGAATTAACAGGTAAGTAATATTTAAATTTCTTTTAATGGTAATTTTTTTTAATAATTTTATTAAAATTTTATCAAATTTGTTTAGGAATATCTCCCGAAGGTGCATTAAACGTTACTTCCGCTGATATGACAGGCCCAGTTCCAGCAGCTTTACAGGAAAGAACTGATTATATTCTAATTTTATCATGGGTATTTACAATAGCATGTTTATGTATATGGTTCCTTAAATCATCACTTTGCCACAGGATTGTAGAAAGTATAAAAAATACATGGCGAGAAGCAGAGGCACAACACGAACATGAAGAATAAATTACATTTGTAAAATGAATTGGTATGTTGTATTCAGTTTTTTAATTTATTAAAATTTGATATTTAATTTTTTTTTATTAGAAACATTAAAGATTTGAATAGAATGAGAAAATAATAAATATATAAATAAAAGTTCTTATGTTAATTCTATACCTAGAAATAAATTTAATGCAGATATAACCATTCTCCTTTCTGAAAACCTCTCATAAATTGAAATCTTATAATAGGAATAAACTTAGTTGTTATTTCTCATGTTCATAATTTGTACCTCATTCTGAAATAATCCAGACACCTTACTCATGTTCCTTAAATACAGTTGAACCTGTCAATCTCAAACATGTTTATCTTGAAAAACCTCTTTATTTCAATTTTTCCCTTCATTTTCAGTCTAAATTCAATATATTATCCATGTTCATCTCAAATAATTTTCTTCCATATCTCAAATTATGGATTAAAGTTGTCAGTTATAAATTCAAAGCTCGGTGACTACATTTTGATAGTATAAACTGTAGTTGAGAAACAGTTCTTGCAATACAATACATAGTTGCAATTAATGCTGCTTTTCTCTGATTGTCTATGAGTTTGGCTTGCATCTTATTGGCTGAAGAAAGTCAGGCATCAGAAACTGTTGACAAATTAAGATTTTTGACATACCTTACTTTATTAGGATTCAGCTTATAAACTTTTTAGGACTTGATAGTGTTTTACTAGAAAGTTTTTCATACCGAAAGTTCATTTTATAAGAACAATAGGACATATAATAACATATATATATAGTAATGTAGCCATCACCAGCAATTAAATGTTAATACTATTGAAAATTCTTGTAGATACGTCCAGAGCCGTAACTAGGCAGGTGCAACAGGTGCACCTGCACAGGGCCAACTTGGAAGGGGGGGCCCAAACTGCTGTTCACAAGAAATTATATTTTTAAATTTAAAATTTTTCCGCCTTTCTACAGCATGGTTTGGCAATTACATTTTGCCTTACTTAGGCCCTAGATGTCTGCTCACCAGTGTTCTCAACTGTGGCAACTTTTAGAGGGACGTAGTGATGTTGTGGCAACCGCACACAAATCAGCCAAAAGTAGTGACTTTTAAAATTTATTTATTTATTTTTTGAGAAATTTAAATTTATGTTTATAGTTTTCAAATTTACAAATTTTTCTCTATTGCGCTCTCTGGCAATGACTAATACTATTACAATATACAAAACCATATTTTTAGATTTTTCTAGTGTGCAGAGCTAGAAATCTGTAAAGGTAACATTTTGTAACAAAAGTAAATTTGCCCAGGGATTTTTTTAATTGCTAAATTGATGTACATAATGAATTTGCTGAAATGAAAGCCAGATAAATTCAATTAAAATAAATCTTATTAAAAATCTATTGTAATGTATTTGTTTTATTATTTTCCCAAATCAAATAAATTAAGGGGCCTAAATTCAAATTCTTGCACAGGGCACAGGAATGGCTAGTTACGGCTCTGGATACATCAGATATACAGTAAATTGTTTAGTTCAAAATTCAAGGAACGAAATAATCGCAACTTTGAATTATTGACTTTTGAATTATCCGAGATTTGCTTATTTCTGTACAATATGCCAAATGCCATGTAACTGATGTAATTTTTAAGCAAATGGAATAAAGCTACTTATATAAAAAGCTATTTTTGTTAATAATTAATAATAATAATAATAATATAAATGTGAAGGTAAACAGCACGTGTCCAGTGAGAACCTCACAGGTTGCCAGATAGATTTTCTAAAATATAAAGCAGAATTCCTCAAAATATAGCCCAAAAAGTAGTAAGTCACTCAAATATAGTAGTCTAGAGTTCTAAAAATATCTTAATCTGCTACTTGTAGCCCAATCTTGCAATCTCAAACCAGCCATACTTTATGAGATGAGAGAAAAAAGGATAGTCCATGGGTAAGTGACAACGAAAATGTGTTACTATAAAAGCAAAGTCATATTGACCAGATTAGAGTTTTCCTTGGTCTACTGTTTTCTTATAGTATGGAGGTACCTCGATCTAAACAAATGAATTAACATATACATCACAGTTCGAACAGAATTTTTACTTCAAATTTTAAAGTAGCCATATTTCGAACTAACCAAATTCCGTAACATGTAAATCTCTATATCCCTGGATGGGAAAAAAGTACAGTTAAAACTTACGGGATTTCAAACTATCCAAGTTCAAATTAATGAGGTTTTCCTGTATGTCTGATTATATAAGCACTAGATTCATTAGAGTCGTCAGAAGTATTTCAGCAGTAGTTAATTGTCAAAACCTTCGAATATTGCTTGATAGATGCATCAGTTACATATATAACTATACTGTAGTCATCAGACATATTTTACTAATAGGTGAATGTGAACTCATTCGAACATCACTCAAGAATGCATTTGTTACATGAGTAATTATGTATTACTGACAAGGAATCATAAGATGGTGTGATTCAAAATGCATTATATTAAAGAGAGAATAATAAAAATGTGTCAATGCTAGCATGCTTACTTGTTTTTCTGCAGCTCTAGATAATTGACATTTGGAATAGATCTGTACCAAAAGCAGTTAGTCTGTTGCTTTTTCTTATTTGACATAGTTGGTTTATGAATTATGTTTTATTAATACCTAATACAGGTATGTACTGTATTCGCTATTGTATTAATGAAATACCATACTTCCAATCAAACATGTAGAGGTTTCTACTTTCTACACAGTAAACGGTACTATCTCAAAATTTTTTCTTGTTTTTGAGAGATTCAAGATAGACAGGTTCAGCTGTAACTTCAAAGTACTATAATGCACATACTGTATTTACCTATTAACCAATGATTCTAAATGAAATAAATAAAAGTAATTGAATGTGTAGATTATGTTATTTACGAATATGAAAGGAGCTAACAGTAAAAGTAGTTTTTATTTTCATTTAAAAATAATTTGTTTAATGAGTAATGAATTTAAAATCAAATGACTTAACATCTTTAGCAGCTTTGAATAAATTAGGTTAATTAATATGAAGTTAAAGATATATTTAAAAGTATTCAGTTTTTAAATTAATCAATTTTGAACTGCTGAAGTAAATAAAATATTATTTTCTTATTGTTAATAAGTCAGATTTGAATAATTTGGCACAAATTTCATCAACTATTTTTATGGAAAAATATAACAGCTTTTAATAAAACATTTATATTATATTGATATTTTTTTTCTACTAAATTCAAATGAATTATTTATGAAATTAACATAATATAGTATAACATTTCAATATATTTTTATGTAGAAAAGATTACAGTTAAAATAGATAAATATAAAAGTTTGAAGTTGTAGTTAAATGGTTTGTTCCATTGGTAGATTTTTGACATATATGGGATATGTAGCCATGAAATTATATATTTATTTTATTGAAGTATTTTGATATTATATTTTCAATATTTTGATTTTAAATATTATAATGTATTGGGTTGTTCGGAAAGTTCGTAGCGATTTTTAAGAGAAATAAAAGAAATTGTTTTAAAACTAAAAATATACTTTTATTCCATTATGTATGCACCATTGTTTTTAATGACGTGTTGCCATCTATGGGAGAGCTTCATGAAACCCTCTTTGTAGAACTTTCTAGTTTTTCCCCGCGAAAAACTGATCCACGTGGTTTTTGCAAGCTTCCAAACTATCAAAGTTTTTATCATGAAGGGAATTTTGCAGAGAACGAAACAAATGGTAGTCCGACGGGGCAAGGTCGGGTGAGTAAGGTGGGTGGGGTAAAATATCCCAGCCTAGTTCCAATAATTTTTGGCGTGTTCGTAAAGACGTGTGAGGTCTGGCATTATCTTGGTGAAACACAATGCCTTTTCTATTGGCCAGTTCTGGATGTTTTTCTTTAATTGCCACGTTCAGCTTATCCAATTGGGAACAATACTTATCAGAATCAATTGTTTGATTCTGTGGAAGCAGCTCGTAGAACAGGATTCCTTTCCAGTCCCACCAGACAGTGAGCATGACCTTCTTTGGATGAAGACCGGCCTTTGGAGTTTTTAATGGTGATTCATTTTTCTTACCCATGATCGTTTTCAGCCGATGTTGTTATAAATGATCCACTTTTCATCACCTGTCACTAAACGCTTCAGAAAAGGGTCATTTTCATTTCGTCTTTCAAGAGAATCACAAATTGAGATACGATCCAGTAAGTTTTTTTCCGTTAAGTCGTGAGGTAGCCAAATGTCGTAACGATTCACGTATCTGAGCTTCTTTAGATGTTGAAATACAGTACTGTTTGATGACTTCACTATGTCTGCAATCTCTCGAGTTGTGCAATGAGGGTTTTCATCCAATAATGCTTTGATCTGGTCCTCTTCAATAACAGGAGGTCTTCCTGAGCGAGGAGCATCTTCAAGGCTGAAATTACCTGTTTTAAATTTTGCAAACCACTTTTGAACAGTTGATTCTGAAACAGCACTCCCACCATAAACATCACATATCTTTTTTGCTGTTTGTACAGCATTTTTGCCTTTACGAAAAAAGAAAAGAAACAAGTGTCAATAATGCACATTGTTCGCATCCATTTTTGCAATGAGACAAATTAAACGCTATTTGAATAATCATAACTGTTTTTTGTAACGGACGGGTCTCTAGGTCATTTATCGTAATATTCGTTGGTTTGTACAGTTCTAATCATTTTTGCGTCAATCGGTGTCTCAACTATCAGGCTATCAAAAATCGCTACGAACTTTCCGAACAACCCAATAATTATTTATTTGCCATACTTTATTTTTATTTAATATATATGCTTCATATAAATTCTCTCTTTTTATTTCAGATAAAGTCTGATGTTGATAATGTAAAGAATAAAATGGTTTGAAAATTCACCACAGAACAAAAGGATTCATTCTGTAGAAATGATAGCATATCAATAAAAACTTCCAGTATTAAATTTCCAAATGTATTGCCATCACGTGAATATAACTGTCACCACTAATTCAATCACAATGATTAGCTATGCTTATGATTTCTATTTTATTGTCGTCATCTTGATAAAATGACTGTTTGGATACAATGTATACAATTATAAATAATACACCTACAAGAAATTTTTTCTTGAGAGAATACACGGTTATCTTATTACTTAAATCGACTTATTTTTTCCCCAAGACTTAAGTTAACTGTTCTAAATATTAAAATTTTATTAGAAATATTTAATTCTAAGAATTTTAATACTACATAAAACAACCAATATGGATGTTATGTAGATTTGTTTTTCTGGCACTAATTGTTTTACATTTTTTTACAAGTTTTGAACAACTGAGTTAAAATTCCTTCTGTGGTCTTGACTTTGTTATTTAAAGTCTATTACTGTTGACAACAATCATCATTAACGACGAACAAGAGATAGGGTAACTAGATTTGTCATACAGACAAATCTATTCAGTACCATTTACTTACATTCAGCATCCATATTTATAGACATTTATAAATTTGTTTTTTGCCTCCAATTGTTTTAAGTCTTTTATAGGTTAGACCAGGACATTCCAAATTAATAAAAATTACAATAGTATAGTAACAAAAAGATTATCGGTGTCTCTCTTTGCTCACACATTACATCATTTTATATTATTTAACATTGCTAGACTCTATATACTATAAAGCTAAACTCCAACCAAATGCCGAATTCTATCGGGCTAGATACGGCTAAATATCTAGCCCGATAGAATTCGGCATTTGGTCGAAGTTTAGCATTATGTATGTTTTACAAATTTGTAAATTTGTGTTGTATGGCAAAACCGTTTCAAAGTTGACACGAAATAAAACATTCAGAAAGAGTCAAATCAGAACTTTGTTGGACCACCTTTGGCCTGAATTACATGAAGTTGACTTTGCATACTGTTAATTAATTTACGAATGATATCCTGTCCAATTTCTGACCAAACCTTAAGTAATTCTTCTTTGTACAATGATAAAGATTTTCTATGGCTAAGAGGAATACAGCAGTCTAATTTTTCCCACAGATGTTCTATTAAATTTAAGTCTGGTGACTGTGGTGGTCATTCAAGAACTTTGTTATCATTTTCATTGAAATATTTTCTGAGAAGCAATGCTGTATGTTTGGGATCATTGTCTTGTTGAAAGACAAATTTATTTTCAATTTCCAGTTTCTTTGCTGATGCCATTAAATTGTCTTTAAGTATCTGCTTGTAATCTACTGCTTTCGTGCGATCCCGAATTTGAACAATATTGCCCATTTCGAACCCCGAAAAACATCACCAAACCATTATGTAAGGCGAGCGTTTTAATGTTCCCACAGTTTTATTTTTATCAAATGCTTGATTTTTCTTTCTCCTAACAAATTTCTGTCTTTTAGCATCCTGCAACTCTTGTTTTAACTCATCACTCCAAATAATATGCTTCCAAAACTAGGGGCTTGTCCACAAAATTTTTTGGCAAAAGCTAATCTTTTCTTCTGATTCACTGCTAAAATCATTGGTTTTCTACAAGCCACTCTTCCATGGAAACTTATTTTTATTTATTCTTCTCTTAATAGTTGAAATGCTGGCTTCAAGCATAAGCTCATCTTTTATTTCTTTAGCTGTTATAAGAGTTTTTGGTGGTCTCATGGAAAATTGTGGCATTTTCTCTTAACGTTGTAGCCTTAGGGAGGTGTCCCCCATGGTAAATTTCTCACTGTATTGTTATTTAAATATTTGACCACTATTTTTCTGACTCCTCATGATATTTGATGCTTTTTTGCAATAATAGAAGGAGAATCGCCATTTTTTCTGCTCATGTACAATCTGCACTCTTTCTTCAAGACTCAATTCTCTCTTCTTTAACATATTTTCTTATTGATACTAAAAAACTATTTAATTGACAACTCTGGAATTAAATTTTGTGTTATAACCAATTTGAAATTTCTTACTGTATTTACAATGTTTTCTTTGTTGTCAACTTTCAATTAATACAATAATATTTTACTTGTCACACTTCACTTCTTTATTGGTGAAACAAACTAATCAGTTATCTATTGTTTTATGCCAATTAACAAGGCTATTACAATATGCAGAATGGTTAACAGATCAGAAATGCATTTTTTTCCTTAAAACGTTAAAAAAAAAACAATTTTTTCAGTTGTCAACTTTGAAATGATCTTGACTGTATAATAATCTAACATTCTATACTTTAACTAGGTGTTACATAGAATAACAATCACTGCTTCGTTAAAGTATGAAATAAAAATTGTTTTTGTTTATAAAGGTCAGAGAATGATATCAATGATGAAGATAACAAGTTGGAACCATCCCAACCAGTGTTGTAGTCCATTCAACTTATCAGTTTGACCAAACAATTGCGGTGAAGTTTCCTTCCTGAACTCTGTCTCCTCAAGTCGATTTGACCGATTAAACACAACTCGAAATTGTTCTGAGGTTCGGTGGAAGCATACATCCACGTTCAAGATAGTCAGTATGTACACTTTATTTACAAAATATATGTAGACTATACAAATTGGAAAACAGTAAACACATGATACACAAAGTGTGGAGCCTCACATTCCAGTTTGGCCTTTGGGAAATTAAGTCCATGGGGATCTGCTCTAACCTACATGGTTTGTCTGTTCTCAGCACCTACCCATCCCTGAGATATTTAGCAGAGGAGTATGCTCTCTCTATCTCTAACCTCAGCGGGCTTTCCAAGCATCCGAGACTTCCGTGCTACGAGTCCTGACCTCCTTTCTCCACTTCTATCCCACTTGCTCTCCAATTTAAGGACTTTTTGGACAGGAACTCTAACCAATTACAGATCTTCCTTGCAAACAGCTTTCACCCAGGTCCACTTGGACCTGGGTGAAAGCTGCCAGATCCTGCAGATTATGTTTAAATAAACTGAATGTCCAGAAAGAAAAAAAGAGGCCAAAGAATGTTTGGAAATACAAGCAAAGAAAATGAAAATACTGTCAGAAAAATCACATTCTGAGGCATCTGTAGGAATGACAGTTCATATCCTACTGCCTGATGATGACAGAGGATGAGGAGATGCAGATCCATTCTTGCTGTTATTATGAAAGAAACTAGTCAAGGATTTTATTGATTGGGAACAAAAAATGAGTGCCTCAAACAGTTATATTGCAGGAATCATTTTAGTGTCTGTGAACAAAAATTAATATCAATTGATGAGATACCAGACATTGAGATACCACTCTGGTCTGTCGCTCATGTAAAAAAGTGTGATAACAAAAGATGTTATGGGGTATTTGTCGCCGATAAAATTCGTCTGATGCGGATGAAGGAAATCCAGTCGGGATATCAATATCCTTTCCTTTATTTATATTTTATACAATAACGTATAATACAATATGACTACAATTGGCGTCGACCGAGGTTGGAGTTGTTCGTGTTTTAAGATGTCCGCTCTCCGTAGTCGCTGGTCAGGAAGTGCGTGACCAGTTCCAAGTTCACCGTTTTCTCTTTTTTCTGCGCCCTCTGTCGGTTCGAATCGGCCCTTGCCGACGGGCGCCACAGTGCTCCCCCCCAGTGACAACGATATGGTGATCAGAGGTACCGGGGGTTGAAGCGGACGTGACGTCCTGACCGGGTCGTGGTGATTGGTGGTTGCGTCGGTGTGACAGGATGGCTTGTTTTGTTGACCGGTGGATTGGATGTATCGTTTGTGGTTGTATCGATGAATGCTGGTTTGAGCCGATCCACGCTGATGACGGCATCTCTGCCTTTTATTAGTATGGTGAAATGTTTATTGGATCGTGCTATAACTTGGTAAGGGCCATCATAGGGAGCTTGTAGGGGTTTTTTGACGGAATCATTTCTAACAAATACGTGGGAACATTCCATTATTGAGGGATGTAGAAAGGTGATAATTTTATCATGTGCAGATGTTTGAACTGGCGAAAAATTGTTCATAATATTGCGGAGGCGCTGCAGGAAGATAGGTGGCTCAAGAGAGTTGTTATTTGTAGGCTGTATGAAGTCGGCTGGTAGACGTAGAGTCGTTCCGTATACCATTTCTGAGCAAGTGCCCCCGACGTCCGGTTTAAACGTGGAGCGGAGCCCAAGTAGGACTGTAGGGAGGCTTTCTGTCCAACGGTTGTGATTACTGCATCGTAGGGCTTGCTTAAGTGTACGATGAAATCGCTCTACTAGCCCGTTTGATGATGGGTGATAGGGGGTAGTGCGGATTCGTTTAATTCCAAGGAGGGCAGTGAGTGACATGAAGAGCTGGGACTGAAACTGTCGCCCCTGGTCGGTTGTTATGATGGAAGGGACTCCAAAATGAGCTACCCATGTTGATATGAACGCCTTTGCCACAGTTTCTGCTGTTATGTCCGGGATTGGTGTGGCCTCCGGCCAACGTGTGAATCGGTCGACACATGTAAGGAGGTATACGAATCCGTCTGATGGGGGAGTGGTCCCACGATGTCCATGTGTACATGGTCGAATCGTTGTTTGGGTAGGTCGAACTGTTGTAATGGGCTTCGAATGTGGCGGTTAATTTTATTCCGCTGACAAGTTATACATGTTCTGCACCACTGATTGGTATCCTTGAGCATGGCTGGCCATACAAAGCGTTCCTGAATTAGTTTCCGGGTTGCACGAGTGCCTGGGTGAGAGAGATTGTGGACGGAGTCGAAGACTTCACGGCGAAAGTTAATCGGGATGTATGGCCGTATTCTATTATTTGACGTGTCACACATGATTTGTAGTTCGGAATTCAGAGTGAGAGGTTGTAGCTGTAAGGAAGATTGTTGGGTAGATAGTAGTTTTTTAAGTTCTTCGTCGTTGTTTTGTTCCTGTGCTATTGCGGTGAAGTCTAAGGAGGAAGGTAACTGAATGTTGTTGATTCGAGAGAGAGTGTCAGCTACAGTGTTGTGAGCTCCATGGATATGTCTGATGTCGGTGCTGAATTGAGCGATGAAGTCAAGTTGTCGGAGTTGTCGAGGGGAACAGGATGTAGATTTCTTATTGAGGGCAAAGGTCAGTGGTCGATGGTCAGTCAGAATAGTGAATTGTCTTCCTTCGAGGTGATGCCGAAAGTGTTTGATGGATGAATATATGCTAAGGAGCTCTCTGTCATAAGTGCTGTATTTTCGTTCTGTGTCGGATAGCTTGCGAGAGAAGAAGGCAAGCGGTCGTGGGCCTTGGTCGGTATGGCATTGCAGGACGGATCCAATGGCAAGGTCCGATGCGTCGACCATTAAGGAAAGTTTGCTGTCACTCGGTTGGAATGCAAGCGTGGCCGCTTTTTCCAAGTCGGATTTGCACTTGTTGAATGCGGTTGTCATCCCTTCGGTCCACTGGATAGTGCGTTTGTCATTTTTTCTGCCGCTCTTCAAAACATCGTATAGGGGTGCTTGGATAGCTGCAGCATTTGGAAGAAAGCGACGGTAAAAATTTAACATTGCCACGAAACGTTGTAGTTCAGCAATTGTTCGTGGTCGTGGGAAATTTTTAATGGTCTGGACTTTCTCAGGTGAAGGTTGTATGCCAGCAGGGGTGATTAGGCATCCGAGAAAAGATACAGAAGTTTGGCCGAAGGTACATTTTGATGGGTTCAGGGTAAGCCCGTGTTCTTGCAGTCGTGTGAAAACTTGACGGAGATGTTGCAGATGTTCGTCCTTGTCTACAGATGCAACTAGGACGTCGTCAAAATATGGGACACAGAAGTTAAGTCCGCGTAGCACCTGGTGGATAAATCGTTGAAAGGTCTGTCCCGCGTTTCGCAGTCCAAACGGCATGAATAGGTACTCGTATAATCCGAACGGCGTAGTTATGGCCGTCTTAGGTACGTCCGTTGGATTGACTGGTATCTGGTGGTATGCTCTTGCCAGATCCAGGGTGGAAAATATCTTCTTACCATGCAATAATTGCATACAGTCTTGTATGTGTGGCACAGGGTATCTATCAGGGTGTGTAACTGCGTTGAGGCGGCGATAGTCCCCGCATGGCCGCCAGTCTCCATTTGGTTTTCTTACCATATGTAAGGGACTGGCCCATGCACTCTTTGATGGTTGGATGATCCCCTGTGCCATCATAAATTCGAACTCTTTGCGAGCAGCGAGGAGAGTGTCTGGAGATAGACGACGTGGTTTGCTGAACACAGGTGGGCCCTGTGTTTCTATGTGATGGTAAACTTGAGCTCTTTGTTTTGGTTTGTCCAAACGTGACAGGTTGGTGATATGAGGGAACTGGGCCAATAGTTTGTGATACGGTGAGTCGCCGGACACAACTGTGATGTTGGTGAAGGTTGGTAGTTTTTTTGTTGCCATCCCTTTTGATGTAAGTTTGGTTGTGGCATCGATCAAACAATTATGTTTTACATCGACGAGGAGGTTATAGTGTTTCAAGAAATCGACGCCCAAGATGGGTTGCGCAACGTCAGCAATGATGAAGGGCCAGCAAAAGGCTCGGCGAAGGTTTAAGTTTATCGTGAGTAACTTGGTTCCGTAAGTTGCAATTTGGGTGCCGTTTGCTGCGTAGAGGGTGAGTTTTCCTGGTTGTACAGAATGGTTTGTGAATTTTTTTGGTATGACTGATACGTCCGCTCCTGTGTCGATCAGAAAGCGAAGTTGAGACAAAGGATCGGCCATAAAGATTCTATCAACCTGGCATTTGCTCTCTGTGGCCGCAGGGAGCTGCCCGTCTAGTTTCCCGATCCCTGGAATGAACAAGGTGGGGTGCATTTTTTTGCATTTGCTCCAAAGTTGGTGTGATAGAAGCATAAGCCACCTTCTGGTTCCCTGTAACGGCGTCGCTCACGAGATGGGCTTCGTCTGTGTGAGCCTTGGGGGTTTCGGGAATTGTACCGCGGTTGATGTTGGTAGCGTGGTGCTCGCACCAAGGCAAAGAGTTCATTCACTTGCGATGCCAAGTCTTGTAGCTGTTTCTCGATCGGGTTGTCGATACAGAATTGCTCCCCTCGACTGATTGGTGTGTGTCTGATGGTGTTAACTTCCTGTATTTTGTCAGCCATTGTGGCGAGTTGTGGTAGATTTTCAGTCGAGGCCGCCAGAATAGCCTGGATATTCTCCGGAAGTCTTCGGAGCCACAGCGATTTAAGTATATCTTCACTGAAGTGTCCGCTTGCAAGGTCACGCATCTTAGTTAGTAAGTGCGACGGGCGCTGGTCGCCCAATTCAAGTCCTTGTAATAGTGTTTGTAGTTTAGATGTTTGACTCTCTGCATATATGTTGATCAGTCTATTTTTTATGGTGTCGTACTTGTTACTTTCGGGAGGTTTGGTTACCAGGTCGTGCACCGATTCTAAAATATCCGACTCTAGTGTTGAGATTACGTAATAGTATTTGGTTGTATCGGCGGATATGTTAGCGATGGCGAACTGAGCTTCAAGTTGAGCGAACCAGAGAGAGGGTTTGTTCTTCCAAAATGGAGGTGGTTTGACTGCCACTCGAGAAATTTGCGGAACGCCGGCTGACTCCATTATATC